>NW_009952564.1:731943-735648 GCF_000747805.2 Chaetura pelagica | reverse complement strand
TGTTAATTGATCCACATAAGCAATAAGGGCTCATGGCTAGCCCCCGTCTCCCCCTCCCCAGTGATAACTGAGCCCTTTTATATATATATGCTGGGTGATGGTTTCTTTAAGTCGTCCTGTGTTTTAAAAGTTTTAATTAATACGAAAAGAAAAAAGCTTGCTCCCCTGTAAAACCTCTTTTTGATTCAGTGGCTTTTTTTTTTTTTTTTTTTTTTTTTAACCTGTTCAAGTGGTGCGTGTGGATGTGAATGTGTGTAAATTTTTGGAAAAAAAAGCATGAGTGGCTGGTTCTCCTTTCTTGTAGTAATTTTTTAAGATAACATTTGATGAAAATGCGTGTTAGATTTCAGGGGAAAATAATGACCAGTAGATACTGTTTGAAAAAGTAATTGCAATCCTTAAAAATAGATGAATTAAAAAATCCCTATGAAAAATAAATTATGCAGCTTTTGCTGATTTGCACAGTGGCGTCAGTTGGTGGGGCCAGGGTGTCCAGTGTGATTGTCTTTAGGGATAAAATCTAGAGGCCAAAGGTTGCGAAGAACTTCTAGTGTCAAACAACCATGTAAAACTTGCACCTGCTTGAGTTCCAGTTTTTGTCTAAAGCAGCAGATATCAAAGCAACTGTTAGAGCAATCATTTCTCCTGTGGAAAGAATAGTGATGTACTTCTTGACACTCTGCCTGCTTGCGGGGTAAGACAGCGGGATAGTAACTTTAAAAGATTTCTCGAAAGAAAAACAAACAAATAATAAAACAAATAAGGAACGATTAAAACTTTACAGATCCTGGGTAGTCTTAAATCAGTTGGTTTTATAGCTTGGAGAGAAGCTATGGCACCATCATACCGTAAGAGCGACGCATCATCTGCTTGTATGTTTTATGTGCGTTTGTTTTGCGTGCAGGGTGCTTTTATAGGTTGTTTAAAAGAATGTGCTTTTACTAGTTGGTCACTTTTGAGCCCCCAAGATATAAGCTGTTTTGCAAATATTGTAATCTTTCACAAATGATTTTCAGAAATGAAACAAAGAAAATTAGTAGGGGTTACTCTTGCCTTATTATTAAAAGCTTTCTGGGAATGTCTGCAGTTCTGCCAGTCAGCAGAGCAGCTCTGCCTCCACAGCGGTGGTAGGCAGACACAGTCTGTAAACTGAAACTAATTATGCAAAAAACATATTACAGCATTCCAGTTCAAAAAAAAAAAACCCCAAACCTGTCACTTTTTGTTTCTCTGTTTAAAATCGCCAGCACTGAGAAAGGAGGGAAAAAATAGGTATCATACAGAATGCATGTTAAACATACTTGTCCAAGTCAGCTTCCATTCTCTCCCTTCAACATGGACAATATTTTTAAAAATGGTACTGAATAAAGCAGTATAAATGCACTTACCAGACACTGACTTGCTTTTGCATGCTGACTTTTTTTGAAGTATGTATTTTGCTTTTTATATGAGTTTAAAAAAAACCTTACATTTTAAAAATGAGACCAATTTAAAAGACTTCTGTTGTTTTTTTGTTTTATTCCCCTCCCTCTCTCTCCCCCCCCTCCCCCCCCTTTCCCTCTAGGAGACCTCAGTATTTCTTTTATTTACAGTATGTTTAGCAGATCATGTTAGTTTAGAAATCTGAATTATTATAATTTCCTGGCACACTTATTTGTTTGATGTTTATAAGCATTAGCATGTAGCTTTCAATCATTGCAGAAGATTGTTTTCCTCTTTTAAATGATCTTTTTCTAACCACTCCACTTACTTCCCTGCTGTTGTTACCATAAATTTCCTCTGAAAACCAGAGAGAGATGTTTCTGCATTTTTGTGGGGTATTTAAAAAGTTTTCTTTTTCCACTACTGAAAAAGAGAAAGAATACCCATAAAAAATTATAAATTTTTCCTACAGTTTATACTAAAGCTATTATTTAAATTCTTCTCATAGATTTTTTTTTTTAACAAAAGACGGAGCTGATTTTCGGTGTATTTATATAGCTTTGTCTAACTTCTAGGGGATGTGTATGTTGCAATAGACACATTGCAAGATTATGTTCAGAGCTATTTCCTAAATTTGACATTAAAGCATTACTTCTGTTTTTAAATGCAACTTTGGTTAATAGTTATAATTAATATTAAAACCGATGACCCAGCTAGTGCTAGTACTGCAATGGAAGTGGATGGAATGAAGGGAGAAAAGGGTGAAAGAGGGGCTGAAAGCAAGTTGTTGGTTTACTTAAATTTGTGGTGTTAAATGCAATGTTTTTTTAAATTATTTTTTTTTTATTGGAGCATTTGTATTTTTGTTAATTTGCTTCATCCCACAGACATACATGTGAAAGAGCTATTTCCTAAATTTGACATTAAAGCATTACTTCTGTTTTTAAATGCAACTTTGGTTAATAGTTATAATTAATATTAAAACCGATGACCCAGCTAGTGCTAGTACTGCAATGGAAGTGGATGGAATGAAGGGAGAAAAGGGTGAAAGAGGGGCTGAAAGCAAGTTGTTGGTTTACTTAAATTTGTGGTGTTAAATGCAATGTTTTTTTAAATTATTTTTTTTTTATTGGAGCATTTGTATTTTTGTTAATTTGCTTCATCCCACAGACATGATGACATGTGAAAACTTCCACTGAGTTTATTTTTAAACTATCTGCTGTGCTCATCGCAAAGCTGCATGCATTTTACCTACATAATCACAGGAGATCAAAAAGGTTCTCTAAAGTTCAGATTTATCTGTGTGCAGTGGTAAGGTGTGTGCCATTTTCTGCAAGGCAGGAAAATGTCAGCAAGATTTAACACCTAACTTTTCTAATTTGAAGTCGCTGACCAAACCCTGTGGGTCCTTAGAAACCACATGTTCTGCTCTTCCATTCTGTTGGATGTTTTCCGCTTAGGGAGGATTGTGGGGTTTTTTCTTTAGAAGGATGCAATTTCTTTTGGAATAATTCCTGAGGTCTCAAGAAATCAAATGAGTTATATCGTTCTGTAATTTAATAATTTCTCCTCAAGCTTTTCTGTAACTATATTGCACGCCTGAGGGTACTAGCAACCTTAATTTCACTGTTTTATAACCCACAACAGTTAACACTTGACCTAGGTCATTAACAGGATTATCAGCAAATTTGTTTAAGCTTTTACTGACAACCTGAATTGCTTCAATAATATTTTGACTGAGCAGACAGGAAACTTCTTGTAACCTCTCAATCTAGCATAAAATTAATTTCTTGTGAACACAGCTACCAAAAGATCAATACAGTGAATTTGCTTACAGTACTTGGTTTCAGATAGTGTCTGTTTTGGTTTACAGCAAGAAGGTTCCAATCAGCCTTTCTTTTCAGCCTGTATTGGATTTGGAGATGCGGTTTCATCTTTTATTCATTGATTACTATTTCAGAACTTTGTGTAACTGTGCAATTAAATGCACCATTTTATCTGGGCTGGTTTCTGTTAATGCTTAAAAGTCGCTAAAGACGACTTACTGTGCCTTTGTAGTAATGACAGCTCTTGGCATGGCTTTGAAAAGTGTGGTGTTTGCACGTGGAGTGAAATGCCTGCCCAACTTTGGCATGTAATTTTGAGAAAAGATGGCAATGCTGGGAAGTTTTCAGTAGAATCAAAAGGGATTGCATGGGGAAATGCTTTTTACAGATCTTGCCTCGCTGTATGTCAGGTATCATTAGGTCAGGATAAGTCTTCATTTACTGTGACACAATTCCT
>NW_009952564.1:710782-731783 GCF_000747805.2 Chaetura pelagica | reverse complement strand
CTGTGGCTTGCTCGTGAGTGTTCATCTGCAAAAGCAGTTAAAAGCGGGTTTAGAAATCTTAATGTGGTACCTGCAAAATTTAATTTCAGAAAGCTCAGTCATGGGTGTCTAAAGGGCTGTTTTCCATACAGCTGTATCTTACTCAAAGCTTCTGTGCTTAATCCTGAGCTGTATGATCAGACAAATAATGAGCATGCTTTAAAATTTACACCATCATGTTTTTAAAATTCTGTGCAACAGAAGTAAGTTGAGTAAATTCCTCATTTTCTGACAACATATTCGCTAGCAGACTGTGGCACATAGAATAACTTATTTTATTTTCTGTTCGTTGCTGAAGTTTGTCTTGACTTGCTGTGGATTTCAATATGGTGTGTTAAAAAGAAAAATCAATACATTTTCTACAGCAAAATTAAAGCACATGTTTGAAACATAAAGTTGTCCAAATTGGACACAGCAATTAGTTTTTATTGAGGTTAATTTGGATACAGCATCTTTGCCACCAAACGAAGCAGTCAGGACATAGAAATGGCTTAGAACTCTTCTGTGCTCTCAGCCTCAGGAAATTAAGCTTCAGAGGCACCACCAGAAGGGGGGAAAGCATTAAGCAGATAGTAAGCATGTGGAGTTTAACAGTTGTTTACGTGAAATCTTTGTGAATCAGGAATACATTCTGATTGAACTTAAATTTTTCATTCCTGTCTGGGAAGATACAAAAATTAGTTATAATTTTTGATATTATTATTATCTGTCGGAGTTAGGTAAATTGCTATTAGTATACTTACTCTTGATTCTGTTTGAGAACTTGTAAGTTTTCCTCTAGGAGTGTATGTAATTGCCCTTGTTCTTGTAATCCCCACTTGATGAAAGTTTAGAAATACGGATGCAGGTGTTCGTTTTGTGTTGTTTTCTGAGCTCTGGATTTTATCACCAGTGAGGGTCACTACAGAGCTGTTACCGAATGCAACAGTACTGTTCGTAGAGCCTGAGTTCTATTAGGTAGCTGTAGTTCAGATAGGTACCACCACTGTTTGATTTTTCTGTTAAAAAAAAAAAAGTAAAAAAAAATAATTTAAAAAAAGTATAAGCAACTAGAGATAAAATAATGTCCTGGCTTTTGTTAAACTTCAAAGCTCTACTCAATGAAGATGGTATTGAAACACAGAAAGGTAATTTTGACGTACTGAGGTGCAATATTGACTGGACTTGTCCAGAGGTGTTAGATAAAACTTAAGAAATGGGGCAGAGGGCTCTCACTAATCCCATTGCTTTTTTAAAAGGTATCTGCAACATCCAAAGAGTTGTTTTCCTGGAGTGAGATGTAGGGATTTAAAATTTTCGTTTTTAACGTTACCTTTCATATGAAAATGAATTGTTCAATTTGTTGAAGCATTTTTGCAGATTGTTGAAAATGTATTGTGAGAGAGAAAAGATTTGCAGTAAGAAATGATACGGTGAAGTGGAAGAATTTTTGTTTACAAATGCCTGTGACTACTGCTAAATTATCCTCTTTGCTAAAAATTCACAGCAGTGAATAGCTGTAGTCCTTCTTATTTCCATAAACACTTTAGAGCTGTTGATTTTTTTAATAAAGATAATAATATAAAATGTTCTAAACAAGAACCAAAACTTAGAAGAAAATAGTTTAAGTCAGAAGATTAGATATGAACTCCCTGTGGTGTAGTTTTGGAAACAGAACATGGTAGTAATTTGTTTGGTTAGGATTTTAGGATTTTATTCCCTACTGGTAGTCTTGAGTGTGTTAGTTTCGTAGGCGGTTGATAAATCCTCGCACACGTACTTATTTTGCAGTGTGAAACTGATGTAACATTAAAATTCAGTCCTTCGGACTGAAGATTCCTTTTAAACTTCACCGGTGAATTAGTGAAGGAAATAAAGTTACAGAAATAAAGATAATCCTGTGTGAAAGAAAACTTGGGATGATGACAAAGAAGTCCTTGTCTGTGGGAGTGACGGGTAGCCTGAATGAAACACCAGCATGTACAGCCTTAAATTTGCAGAGATTTTATTAAACCAGACACACTGTAAGCAGAAACTTTAGTGTCATGCTCTTTTTTTTTTCATTTAAGTACTGTGTCCTGCTGTTTTAGGCAAAATATGGAGGAAAATCCCATTAATCTGCTGGAAAAATATTGATGAAAGAAGAATAGCAGACCAGGCGAACAGTGGTGGAAACTTGCTAGCAATTAAGTGAACAATAGGATGAATGTTAAGGTTCAGTCAGGGCACTTTAGTGTAATAAGGTGTGGGAATGGTGTGCTTTTTTTATTTCCAGCAGGTTTCTCACAGCATTTTTATATCTATATTTGGATGGAAAAGTTTGCATTGCACTGGTCTCTTTTTTAATATATATAAATAAAAAAAAAATCTACTGCAGTGTAGCTGTCTCACATGAGAGGTCAATAATTAAAAACTAAAACTTTTAATTTGGTGCCTAAGAAAGAAGGGGTTTGTAGAAAATCTAGAATGACACGTTACCATTTCAATAATAATTAAAGCACAAAAATATATTTTGGCACACAGTAGTCTTCCCACAGACTGTGCAGTGACAAATAGCAATGAGTGACACTGGGTTTCTTGATTTAGTTGTTGAGAAGCTAGAAGCCAGCTAGAGGATTTTTGCTCTGGTTGGTATTTTGAGAGGCAAGACCTCTTTTGTAGAGGGAGCAAAGGATTAGATGAAAAGGATAGATAGATGGAGATGATGTGAAAGTTGGACCTGAGTCTTCGAAAAATCAGACCAAAATGCAAACTCTCGCCAATTAATGGCAGTGTTAGGAACCCAGAATTCAGTGCTGACAATGATCTGAACACTGAGCAAAGCACAAATTAAGAAATTCCTTGCCTCCCTGAAAGTCTAAGCTTTGTTTACATTAGAAAGCTTCATGACTATGATTTACTAGTGGTGAATTTCAACAGAGGCTGTAGTTAAGACAGGGTAGAAACATTTTTACCATTCTATTCACTTTTCCTGTAATGGTGCTTTCTTTAAAAACCAACAACAAAAACCCCACCCACCACCACCCCCAAAAAATAATAATAAAAAAATAAATTAAGGCATTTCTATTGAAACAGATTCTCAGATGGTCTCCCAGATTGTGATTTACCTTGGAAAGCAAATGTCCCAGTGGTGGTTAAGACCTCCAGTTTTCCTCGAGTGTGTTGTTACAGCTATGGAAAATGTACTGTGCTGACCCAAACCATCTAGAGATAACCCAACTCTGGGGAAACCTCATCTGTCTCTCTTGTTCCCACCCATGCACCCACCCACAATGCCCTTCAGTCTTTCTCTAAACAGTAGAAGGAAAAGATAATATTTTCTGTTCCTGATTGGGAAAACCACATGTTCTTTGCTTCTTACTAAAGGCTGCTAGCAGAAGAGGGGCTTTGATCCTGTAGATGTCCAGAAAGAACAGACATAGGAAAACTTACATGTTTAATGGCATTTTTTTGCCCATAGTTAGTTGGTTGTGTTGATCCCCAAAGCTAGTTTAAAGCTGAGCAGAGGGTGTTCAAGAAAATGAAGCAGAAGTTGTCCATGAAAATTTAGGAAAGCAATTCTGGAGAAGAGGCATGAGGTACATACTTAGTTTGTGGAATGTAATGGAAACCGGAGCCATTTGTGGGACGGAATGGAACTAGAGGAATAAGCAGAAGATAAGGGTCTGAAAAACTGTCTTGTGGGTAGATGGGAATAGAACAGTCATTTAGGCATTTACCTTTGTTATAAATATTTGTATTTCTCACATATGGAAATAGTGAAAAAAGATGTTAGCTGGGTTTTGGTTGCAAAGGCTGCATATGAAGTCAGGGGCAATTCCATTTTTCATATGGATAGCTCAGCACACATGTTCTGCATTAATTACCTCCATAAATTCTGTTAACCTGGCAAACAATGAAAATATCATGTTGGTGACATCACTGTATTGGAAAATAAAACTGGTTTTAGCGTCTTGATTTTCTCAACATGACATGTGAAGTTTCTTATGTTGTTGGCATTTTACTCTCCCAATTTGAACCAAGGTGTTTAGTCATTTGCTCTGTGCGTTTATTTTATCTGTGGAGTAGCTGTGTAAGGACACAAGCATTTCATGGCCCATGCAATCGGGAGCCCTTGATTCATGGAAGTAGAGAAGAAAAGCTTTACAAAACTATGTTAGGCCAGGTCTACTCTACCTGAGTAGATCGTTTTCCAAATGCAGTGATTCAGGATTCTCAGAATTTTTTTTAAAGTCTTAACTTCTTTGTTTCAAACTTAAAACAACCCCAACAAAACAAACAACCTAAGTAGCCAACAACCTAAACAGCCAACAACCAAACCCAACGGAACTATATTCACTCACAAGTGTTCTATTTTTATGTACCCCATCTGAGAAATTTCTTAAAAGCTTTTTTTTTTTTTTTTTTCTGAGCTGTGGCATGCTGCCAGCTGATTCACATGATTGAGGTCAGGGGGCGGGTATCACAGCCTTTTTAACAAATCAAGGTCTTTTGCTGGACTTGGGATCTGGTCTCTGTCTCAAAAAATTCTGTCCTCAACGGAATATTGGTTACTTGCTGTGAGTTTTGGAGTTTTCAGGACCTTGAGTATGTTTGAACTGCAGTAAAACTTGTAGGAATTTAGGAACTTTTAGTCATGGGTACTGCATGTGCCTGCCTTTTTCCTGACACTTTTTGGTGTCTACAATTCTAGAAACTGAGCATGTTTTACTAGGTTTTGAATTGTTAATTTACCTTAAGTGAACATGGATACTATGTTGCAACGTTGTTTTCCCCCCCCTTTAGTTGCTAGAAGCTGTCCCAAGGGAGATAGATCTTTGTGATGCTCTGGTAGACCTTAACTCTATCAGATCTTTGGAGAGTTCAGTGCTGCAAAACTAGTGAATACTGAATTTATTTTTTTTTTTCCCAAAGGGAGAAGGAATGCAGAAGTAAAAAAGACTTATGCATTGTGTATTAAAGCCCTTTTAAGAACTGCTTTAGAGATTATCAAAGTTACTTGAGTAGCGTTTCCTGTAGAGTTTTGGCTAGATTTAGGCATATGGTGCCATTTCATGTCCCTCAGATTTGGGTAGTCAACGGGACTGGCAAATACAACACATTCACATTCTGCAAGACACCCACTTCTATTCTGGGCTGGTGAAAGGCATGAAGTGGCTGGGTTTATGCCTCTTGTAGGAGGTACTGGAAAAGGACCAATTGGAACTGTTTTAAAAAGAAAAGAGTGCAAAGAAGTGAAAGCGACACAGTAATTTGGAACCCATTAGGTTAATCCATTTTTAATTTTTATATCCTTGTCTTAATGAAAAGAACTGGCACATATCAACTTACAGGAAATAGCCTAATAAAACTGAAACCTTATTAGGCCCCTTTGATAAACATTGCATTCCAGCCCACCAGTCATATGTTTTTGCATACTTGGAAATTGAGCTTTATGCCACTTTAACAATATCAAGAGAGCTCTCATGTTTCAAACTAATAAAAAAGAAATAAAATCTGTTTTGTCTGTGTTCATCCATGAGAATGGATGGGTGGTTGTCAGCATAACACAGGCAGATACTCTGATAAAAAGCAGTGTATGGATTTGTCACCTCACTTCTACAAAAAAGAGCTGCTAGTGGTGCAGAATGGCTTGTCTTTGTCTTCTCTTTCGAGTAGCCAGAATACCTTCTGCAAGGTGCTAAGGTAGGAGGCTTGTGTCTGCATACCTATATAGACTTGAAGCAGATTGACAAGAGGATAAGTTGAAAACTTGATGAATGCTGCATTGCCTTAGCTATTGCTTGGGGTTCCTTCACAAGAGGATGGGGAGGGGGAGGTTGGGGAAATGGTTTTGGTGTTACATGAACACTCCTAAGAGTTCTAGCAGTAAAATGTTTACTCGTTTTCTCTTTTGCTTTGAAATCCATTCCAGGTTTGTCTGCTAAGGAACAGCATAGTTCTGCAGTTTTGCTCTTGGAAACCTCCGATGTGAGGCATTTGGTTTTGGATCAGGCTGTCACTGTCATGTGTGTTCAGGAGACTTAGGGTCGTGGTGTTCCTTTTCCACATACAGGCTCTATATTTAGCAAAAGGAGGAAGACTGCTGGAGAGCTTCTACTTGGTGTCAAGTGCAGGTGTTGAGAGCCAGTCTGAGGCACAGGTGGAGCTGTGGCCACTGGCTAGCATGGTCTGAGCCACTGTGGAGGGGGCATGAGTGCACTGCTTGTTCCATGCAGGACTGAAATTCATGCTGTGCGCAGCAAGAAGGGAGAGGGCTGCTACGTGGTGATAGAACCTCTCTGATCGGCTCTGGTTTTGCAGTTTACAATCCAGGCTTTTATTTATAGGCGTTCCTGCATTGCTCATCGCTGTCTTGTGTTCCCTCTTTTGTGGCAGCCCCTTGAGAGAAACTTGCAGTAAGGTTCCTGCTTTGGCTGCTTCAGTGTTCAGCTGTAGGAAAAACTGAGGTATCTAAATCTGGCCTCAGACCTTCCTGGGGAGTGTGCTTAATGAGAAGAGTAAAATCTGGGAAGAAAATGAGACTCTTCAAAAGCTGAGGGTTAACTGCCATAAAAATTGATTTTCCCAAATAATCCAAATTGATGTAGGAACCTTATATGTTCTATAGAAGCAATAATCTATACAGTAACTTGACATGTATTCCTAGCATCTGAGTTTTAATGCAGTCTCTTAATTTTGGAGACAGTTATTTACTGTACATTGAAATGAATATAACAGAGACTTGGGCTATCCAGTCTTCTTTTATGAAGATTCCCACATTCGGTATTGGAGCAACTGTTTTTTAATTCATTTTGGTTTTCCCTTGTTTGTTCATCTCTTGCCCCCACCCTGGTAAAGTTCTTCAGTCAGCAGTTTAACCACAGATTGAACATGACAGTTGCCAAATTTGGAATGTTCTACAGAAAATTATATTTGTGTTGTGCAGGATAATGGCACAGGCAAGAAGGGTTGAAAGTGCAGATCTCACAACATTGTGCCTCTCAAAGGATTGTCATCTGACTTTGAGCTGTAGCAGAAATGTCAGTGAGAAATCTCAAATTTGTAAGAGAGTTGTGTAGCAAATGGGCCAAACTTTGTTGGTACTTAGGTTGGTTATGTGTTACAAAGTATGTTCTGTTGGTTGTTTTTGCGGGGCTTTACTCTGTGTAGCTTAGTGTCCCTTTCCTTCCTAGTATGTCCCAGCCTGGAGGAAGACAAAGCTGTAAGAGAAGAGCTAGTAGATAGGGACCTAGAAGATCTCTCTTATGCTAAGGTCATTTTTCTTCTGGGCAATAACACCATCTTCATTACTACATTTGAGGGGAAATGCAGGGCCATAAAATCACAGGAGATTCGACTTTTTTTTTAATGGGCAAGCAACAAATCGGGCCCCAAGTCTGCTGCTGAGAACCAGGCTTCACTGTTGGACAGGCTTCCATGAAAAGAGTGTTGCACTGGTTAAGATTGCTTCATGCAGTGTTTCCTTATCTAGTGATTTTACTTATTTGTTTGCTGTCACTTCCCAAAGATTTTGTGATCCACCTTAAAAAATTTCAGTGTGGTTTCAGCAACATCAGCATGATAGCTGATTCTAGTTGGCAATTACGGTGAGTGTAACAAGGTGCAACTTTGGTCTTGCCTGTGCCCAGCCTATCTGTAGGTGTTGTTTAGCCTCAAAATAAGACACAGACCTTATCTGCTGCCACTCTAGTTTGGTTACTTGCCACTGGTGGAGGTATGGAGAGTTGAGAAGACTCTGATCTGTACTCAGAGGTGGAGGAAAATCCAGGTGCAAGTGCCCTTTGCTGGGAAGAGGTCACCATTTGAAAAATGTGTATCAGAGTTTGTGCTGGCTCCACTTTGTCCTACACCAAAACCCAGTTCTGGCTGACTTTTGCCACAAAGTATTTTCTTTGCTGCTCAGAATTGTATGACATGTTTCAATTATGGGCGTTCACAATTTGTTGTTGTTGCATAGCAAATTTAATTTTCCCCATTTGTTGGCATTTTTTTAATAACTAACCAGCATATTTCTAAACTGACAGCTTGATGCCAAACTGGAAAAGATTAAACAGTGGTGGTTTCTTGTTCTGTGTTTTGGGTTTTTTTGTTTAGTTTTAAAATGTAAATGATAATTAGTCAAAGTATTTAATACATTTTACCTCACTGGCTATTGCTCTCTATTTTCTTTTACAGAATATGATTTGGAAATGCTTTCCAGTGGTGAAGTTGTTTGTAGGTGATTCTTTAGATACTGCAAGTTGCTTCCTAGCAGGCTTTCCTCCCCATTTCTTAGGCAATGAAAGGACTCTTGGAGGGGGGGGTTCTATCTGGCACAACATTTTCTTATTTTTTAAAGGGGGAGGTATTTATACTGTGTTCAGTTCATTGTAGCAGTCGTTTCTCCATGTGTTTCTGGAAATACTGCTGCTATCAGACTGTGTTCAGGTACCTCGTTAGCTTTATGGTTCTTTTCCTTTCACTGATGTTACTGCTGGTGAAACCTGCTGTTAGTGAGCCTCGCGGCAGGCCCTCAGCCATCACTCTTAAACTGGAAGCAGTTTCTGGTAGCGTGAGCAGGCCACATGTCAAATTCCATCTGAGCCTTCATTTGTCTTCTGCCTGATGCCACGAAAAGGAGAGTGAGCAAGCTTTGCATTCCGTGACCACGTCCCTGCTCCAGTCACTGGAAAGAGATTCATCTTCACCCCCTGGGCAGAAATGTGTATTGAGGGAACTAATAATGCTTTTCTTGCAGTTGTGAGTGGGGAAGGCCAGAAGGGTCGGGCAGGAGAGAGCTCTTAGAGAGAGAGCTCTTAGAAAGAGAACGTCTGCATTTTGCTGCCACATGGTAGAAACAGCTGCCGTGTACAGTATGGTGAGCAAGGCTGTTGTACAGAAGGACCAAGTTACTGATTTTCAGAGCCAAAAGTAATGGTTGCTCAATTTGTGTAGCACTGCAGTATTTTAATACCAGTAATTTCTCCCTTAATACTTACCACTAGTTTTAACATGAGTTGAATATATGATAGCAACCAATGCAGGAAACAGATTAGACAGCACTTTGTTTATTTAAAGTTTTTTTATGACAACTCCTCTGTGTGTTCTTAGCATAACCAGTGATTCTGGTTATGCTAATAATAATAATAATAATAATAATAATAATAATAATATAGTTAATAGCAATTGTTCAGCTAGTTTAAGAGTTACCCTTAGTAACTGACAGGTCAACCTCAGAGATTTCTGCAAGAGCTATACACAGTTTTGCAGGAGGAGGAGATACAAGGAGAGCAAATGAACTGTGTGAGAAATGCATAAGCTCCACGAAGAGCTTGGAGACCCTGATTTGTTTTCATGTGGCCTGACTTGTAAAATCACTTGTTCGCTCTCCTCTAGGAAGTGGTAATAGAAAGGAAGAAGAGTTCTCAGCTTTATTTTTGGGACATAATATGCCCAACCATCCTCCTCTTCTGTTGCTCAACATCCCATTTAAGAACATAAGACTTCTGGGTCTCTCAAGTCTCTCAAGTTAGGACTATATCAAACCTGCAGTCCTACTTGCTCGAACAGCCATACTCTTTGCTGGACCAGTTGCTCTGGAGCACCTGGCTCTTGCACTTACAATGAAAGAAAGGAAATATGTTTTGCATTGTAGACATGTTTAAAGAACAGTACACTTCTGGTGAAAAGTTTTTTTTTTTCCTTTTTTTTTTTTTTTTTAGTGGGAAAAAGTATTTTGTGTGTGAATTTCAGTTGGGTTCTAAACAGTTTCAGCACTTGGGCAGTCTGCTCTATGTTTTTGCTTGTCTCTAATATAATTATTACTAGGCAAATGATAAAGTCATCCAAGGAAAGTGACAGATATCTAGAGGGTCAGCATAATAATGTTTTCTTTCTTTGGATATATTTTTTTCCCCTCTGTGGGTTTTTTATTTCTTGGCATTTCACAAAAAGTATGTATAAAAAAAAAAAAAGGAGAGAGAGAACAAAAAGAGGAGAGTTCTTTATGGTTACTGAAGATCATGTGACTAGATAGGGGAGGGAACTTAAGATATTCTGATCTTATTTTGCTTTAGATACTAAGTAGTTACCTGAAATGACAGGCTTTGTTCCTTCTTGTACTGATGAAAATGGAAGAAGTTGAAGTTAGTGCAGTATGAAAGCATATGAATATGTTTAGCACAGAACTACTTATTTACAGGCCTGGAACATACTTTTGCTTTCGTTGTTGTTGGTTTTTTGTTAATATTTTGTTTTGTTTTGTTTTTTTGTTTATTGTTGGGGTTGTTGTGGGTTTTTTTGTCAGTAATGGAAGCATTCATACTACTCTGTTTAGGTACCTGCTTGCATTCTCTGACTTGTATCTGAACTAGAAACTTGCCATAGTCAATGTGAAAACTTGCCTTCTAAGGATTTCTTAAATGTAGTGAAACATATATGAGCATGGAATAGTAGTTTGCCCAGCAGTGCCAGTTAGAAGGAGATGAGGAAGACAGGGAAAGTGGAGTGAAGGAAAGAGGTGGGGAAAAAGGTATTTTTACCATTGTAGGTTTGCTCCTGACATATTGCCACACAAGTGGCCCCCTGACTGAGGCTCCTGCCTCTTGTGGGGCATTCGTGGCTTGCACTGAATATTTAATTTGCCTTCATGGCCCTATCATTAAGACAGTGAATGCTATCTGGTAACTGGATAAACCTGCTTTGAGAGAGAGGCAGGCAGTGGGGAGTTGGCTGTTAATGCAGGTGGCATAGAGAGGTATGGACAGTGGTGCTGGATGCTCATCTTCTGCTCCTTGAGGTTGTGCTCTAACTGTGAGGCTGCTCAGCACATTCCAGGAGGGAAACTACCACCAGGATTTGGGTCTATTGCCTGTTTATTTTTTCCAGATGAGACTGATAAATTTGGACTGAATTAATAAATTTCAGAGTGGCTGCAATCATGTTTTCAAGAAACTCATTCTGAAAGAATAAATATATTACTTAAGCTTCTCCTAAGTGATTTGCCTGAGCAACTTATTGCCAAGTAATGTACTTCAGAAGTCACCCTTCCTTCACCACCATGTACTGCAGATGCACAACAAATATATCTGTCTTATCCCAGGAGATCCATAATCTGTGGGAATTTGTAGTCACATAAGCAAGAAGTGCAGTCTTTCCTTATGAATTGTTATTAGTATTTCCTTCTTATAGATGCAAACCTTACTTCAGAATAATCTGCTTATGGCCTTATGCACTCGATAAAGGACTGACTGTTTTTCTGTATGTGATTCTGTATGTGATTGAGAATTTAATTATTGATAAATTCAAAGCTAATAAATGTACAATACTGGATCATGTAACTTCTGTTAGATTAGTAAAAATATTTTGTTTATTAATGTGGGTAAAAGTTCAAAATACCATTGTTTTCTTTTAAAGGGGTGTATAACTGCCAGGGGAAAAAAAAATATTGGCATAGATGGCAGAGCAGATCGTTCATGGTAGTAGTACAATGCATATATACACAAATGCGTGTGCACTCAAATGTAGACAAATATGTATATTTATGGTTCTCTATAACGTAGCCTTAATTCTAATACTGTAGACCTGTTTTTCCCTAGTTTTTCCTTCTGTGCATCCTAGTAATAGGAAAAATCATGCCTTCCAAAATTGAACAACAATTAAAAGGAGAATGATGAAGTAATGCAAATAGCCTAATATATCAGATTCATATAGATTTTCCCCAATTTTTTCCTTTCCTAGTCCTATTCTTTTATTTTCTCTGAACATCAATACCCAGACCATCTGGTTCTGGGAGCAGTGACAACCCTTCAGGCTTACAAATAGAAGCTGAAGCTGCACAGACTGCTCTAGTGGCCACCTCTATTAGATCCAGCATTCTCAGGTGTCAAAATTCCCTTGCATATGATGGGATTTATTTATTTTCTCCTTGTCAGTAATTTCCATATTTGAGGGGAAAAAAAATAAACGGGGAGACACACACACAGACTCAACAAAAGTAATCCAAAATTGCAGATAATAAATACTGAAGGTGCACATATTGGTGCAGTTGCAAACAGTGTTTTCATGTTGTCTACTAATACTTTATTGGTTTGTGTTTATATAGAGATTCTTTGTTTTTTTGTGTGATTCTTTGTACCAATTCACCTGTTCTTCTTCATGTTAATAAAGAAATTATTAGTTAGGGAACTGTGGGATTAAACAGTTGACTGGGCAGGATAAAGAACAGAATTTATTTTTGGGCTTGTAAAAACAAGTAAGTATATGCCAAATAAAAATAGTCTTTAATTTGCATTTATTTATTTATTTACATACTTAAAAAACCTGTCATGTTTTAAAATGAGTTTAAAAAATATTGTGATTTGATTGACTGGAAAATGTCTGTAGCAAACTGTTTACAAATAAAATCTTCCTTCTTACTCTGAAAATTGTTGCATGCCTCTAAAAAATAAAAATAACAGCAAGATTAGCAACGAATTGATGACCCTCTTTAAAAGTAGGTTTGTCTGAACTTGTAACATTGTAAATAATTACTTTTGTATCTAATGCATTACACATGACATTTAGAAAACACTTCACTACTACAAGACAATTTGGCAACAAATTAGATCAGAAGGAAGAAAGAACTGCAGGAAGGACTTTAATCAGCATTCATTATTTATTCCTGTATTCTGAGAAAATTATATATGCCAAATACAGGCCTTTAATCAAATAATGATTAAAATATTCAGATCTCACCTATGTAGTTAGATACATTGACCCAATTTTCAAGCATCCAAGGGGAAAATCTTGTAGTTTGTGCAGCTGATAGAAACTCTCTGTTCCCACCCCCTGCTGTAATTAATTTGGCCAGGGATCTATTATTTGTTTTTTTGTCACTTTTTGTTTTGAAAAGTTCCCCTGTCTGCTGTTCATACTCGTTTTAAGATAAACAAGACAATCCTTTTCATTTGTCTTTTTTTTTCTCTGTAGCTAACTGCCAGGCCACCTGAACAAATCAACTGCTCAGAAGACTCCCAAATAAACATGTCTTTTGGTATGGGTAACTGAGGTTAACTGGACAGAGGCAAATGAAACTCATTCCTCTTCATTTTATCTTCTTTTCTAGTTAATCTGCTGGACTCAAAAACAATTCAAGGGGAGCTGGGCTGGATCTCCTACCCATCACATGGGGTGAGTTCACTAGACTGTGAAATGGAAAAGTGCTGCTACAGACCAATGTGCTATTTAACTGTTGTTTCCCCTTCAGAGGACATCGTGCAATAGGGCTGGTTCTTTGGAGCTTCAAAAATAGTCTACTCTAAACTTGCAATATATGACTTATACAGATATGGTGCCTGCTCTTTAGAGCATACATCACATTGTGTGTAATCCCCAGGAAGAGCTCACTGTTATTGGAGAAGATGAATGCAAGAGATGCATTGAGCAAAATGAGGAAAAAAAAAAAAAAAAGCCTTTAGGTACTGTTCCTTTTTCTATTATAGTGTGTATTTCTAAAAGATATCATGACATGCTCTCCTAGTGTTACTTGCTAATTTATTCCGATGGAAATAGTAGAAGGTGAAAAATGTATGGACATAAGTGGGTGATGTAAGTACTTATTCAATAACTTCTTTGCTGAATTGTTCAAGCATTGTAACTTTTGAGTTAAAATGTTACTTACAAAATGTCTAAATAATGTTCTTGGTTGGTTTTTTTTAATTTATCTTGTATCTAGGCCTAATGAAACTAGGCATTCTATTTGGAGAAGTAAAAGTGCAGTCTTAGAACATCCGTGCTTTCGAACTTTGTAACTACGTAATTTTTACATAGCATTTGCCACATGTCTATCTTTAACATTTTTGATGACTTAATATCCATTCATAGCTGTCTAATGGTGCTGATATCTGGTCAATCCCCAACTTCTTGTCTCAGTGGAATGTGTATGTGTATTTCTGTAGGAATGGCCCATTATGCTCTTTCTATATTGCACAGTGCAGAAGAAATGCAAGGAGGCTCTTGCATTCTGAATCCTGAATAAAAAAAAACACTCTTACTTGGCAGGCTGGAGCTTCTCTCACCATCAGAGAAGGCTGTGCCATGAAGTCTTTGTTGAATGAAGGCACTTGTGAGACCTGTGGCTCCTCCTCTTTATGTCCTTCCACTTGTGTCTGCCCTGATGGTGCCCAGTTTCCTTCCTCTGTGGCAGCCTTGTTCCAGTTTTCTACCTTTAGTACGACAACTCCTATTTTTCATGTGTCTCTGCCTGTCTCCTACCCTACAGGTAAACCTCTGCTGGAAAGTACTGCCCCTTTGCAGTCCTTGGGAAATGTTATGTCTAGTCTTGATAAGGGCAAAGAGTTGCTACCTAAGAGTCCAGCCAATGTCCTTTTCTGAACCAACTATATTTTGAATTCTCAGTGTTCACATGTATTTGCTCATAGGTTTGTTTGTAGGTTCATGAACATCTGCTTTTTTATTCTTCTGTAGCTTTGGGCAACAAGTTACTTTACCATTATCACTTTTACAGAGATTAGTGGCAACAGTACTTTTGCATCTTTGCCTTATGGGATTCAGTTGTTAATATTTAAGTAGGGCCTTCCTGATATGAAATGTTATGCAGGTGTTTAGCAGCATTTAAGGATTAAGGCCTGGTTTATTTTTTGAGTTAAAACGTGTCTCTGAACAAGTTGTTCCATACTCCTGGGGAAGAAGTTGGAAGAGGACTCATATTTTTTCTAGTGGCTGGTCCTGCTGACTTTTCCCAATAAGAAACCTCTATAAACAGGATGTCCAAGAGGGAACTCTTCAACAATTTCTAGCTCATCAGATTTTTTTGGTCTCCATATGCATTTATTTTTTTTTTTTTTGCAAAGCCTTTTTTTGTTTGTTTCTCTCCCAGCTGCTTTGCAGTACTCTGCTCTTCTGCTCTGTTCGTCTCCTTGCAGCTGTGCAGATCTACTGCACTTCTTCCTACTCTGCTCTTCTGCTCTGTTCGTCTCCTTGCAGCTGTCCAGATCTACTGCAGCTGTGGCTCTCTTGCCTTGGATACCTAAAGCAGTTGGTAGAGAATGATACAGGGTATCTTGGGGGCCATAAGAGTAACAAATTTGCTACATTACCCCACCAAAAAGGGCCCCCAGATCTCTAAAAGCAATTTTATTAGCTTCTGCAAGTTTCTATCAGGTAAATGGAAGACAACTTGTTTGTGTGTGTCTGTGTATGCTGTTCTTATTTACTGTAATATCCACAGATATCGAAGCCAAAGTGAATAATGGATTTACTAATGTTCTTACAAGTTAATAAAATCTTAGTTAAAAATCACGTGGTAGTAAATTAATGCAAAACAGGTACTGTTTTTGTAGGAGAACTGAGACTCTACACCATAGCCTTCAAAATACTGTGAAATTTTAAGCTTACATATTGAAACATGAATGTAAAGTATAGAAATAGCAACATATATCTGAATTGGCATTTTGCTGTAAAATGATGACAACTTGATCATCATGTGAAAGAGATGCCTTCTTTTTATAGTCCTTTATTTATAGCCAATTAATTAAACCTGGTAAATATGGCTGCATCTGTCTCTGAGTTAACTAAAATATGAACTTAAACTTCAGTGGAAAAACATTATAATAAAGATGTCACATCATATTGAAAGATTGCTAATAGCATAGTGGTGATTTACAAGGTAAAGCTAATAGAGCTACTCTTGAAGGCTGTGATTCACAAATGAGAATATTGGTGTTGTGCCAATTCCTCTCCAGCATGCAGCAATGTTCTCATCTGAAGCCATAAATGTCAGTATACTGTGGCTGGTGACTTACAGAATTAAAAAAAAATAATTTAGCCAAAGTGTTTAATAAAACTCTTACTAGGTTAATAATTTTATCTTATCGATACATGATATTGATTTGGTTTCTGGCAAAATGACCCAAATTCATTGGTTATCGTTTTCAGCATACGATGGTTCTTTATTCTTTTAAGTTTGCTTTGACTTGGGTGTTTATAATAATAGCTTACCAGAAATTCCTGAATATTCATGTTAAGATTTACAGCTCATTTGTATTCCAAAATTTCTGTGTCCCACGTAAGAACACTCTAATGGCAGTGTTTTAGACCATGGTTAATAATATCACCCTGTAAGAATGTGATCTCTCCTTGAACTGTCCCACACAGCCACAGTCTTGGCATCAGTAACACTGATCTGGTCAAGCTCATTAAAATCCCTTGGGTACAAAACATCGGCCCCTCTAGATAGCAAGGCAATGGAATTAGGAAATATAATAGCGGCCTTTGCTGATGCTTGAGCATGATTGGCAGCAGGCACAAGGCTTGCATCCTGTACCACCATCTCCAGCACCTGCCTAGGCAACCTTTTTGTAATGCCAGTCAGTCAAATAACAGTTCCATTTCTATAGGTTTCATTAAAGGGGAAAGAAAGAAGAGCTACTTAGCCTGTGCAGAGTATATTATTGATATGCTGATTAAGCATAACGCAAGTGATCATTAACTACAATTCACATAAATTGCAGCAGCACAGATGTGGGGGTTGGGAGAATAAAAAAGCAAGTCACTTTAATAATATACAATAGAAATGTGATGGATAATTCATACAGAACAAAAAAAGAGTACAGTCTAAATCCTGCTCTGCATATTCATGTAAGTAGTTGTATTGATTTCAGCATCATTTTTTTACTAAGAAAGATGTTTCTAATTTGACTCCAGCTCCATGTTCTTTGGGAAGTTAGAAAAAAATAAATAAATTTGTCACATAATTGCAGTTCATCGTTCTGCAGCCATGCAACTTGTGATTTGATCTTTATATGTTTATTACTCATGTTTATGGACTGGAAATTTTTTAGGCACTTTTTTTTAACAAAGTCAGTAGAAAAGTAAAATAAATCTTGCTTGTCTTGCTTTTAGCTAGGGAAAAGAATACTGTGGCATTATTATTGTCATGTAATAGATAATTGTAAAAAAGCCAACAAGCCAAGCAAAACCAAACAAAAACTCCAACCACCACCTGTTCTGTACCTCAACAATATTTTAAGTTGAGGGCAAAATTAAAAAAAAAAAATAAATGGTTTTGAAATACAGATATTGTTTTTGATTTTGACAGAAGTTTTCCAGGCCCTCAAGTTTCTTCAGAAACATCTGAGTTCTCTGAGAGCTGGCCATGCTCAGTACCTTACACTTCTGGCTATGTACTTCAGCAGCTGACTCTACCCTCAAGTGCTTTGAAAATTTGGCGTGAATAACTTTCTTTTTCTTAGTGGTCACTCTCATGATCATTTGGACAAAGCAAGCCAATCATCTCAGTAATGGAAACTGGTTCTTAAGTATTAGAGGAGAGAAGGATAACACTCCCTGCTCTATAATAGTTTGTGTTGTACTAGAAAGGCTAGAGCATGCATGACTGAAATTAATGAGAGTTTTTCCATCAGCCAAAATCAGGTTAGTATCCAGAAACCCAAGTGAAAACAAGAAAAAATCCTGCTTTCTTATAGTTCAAAAGCTCGAAAGTAGTTTGTCACATTAGACTGTGTTACTGCCTGCTCATGACAGTGGCAATCTCCCTGGCTGCATTTGTTCTAGTTTCTATAGTCAGCTCACATGTGGAACTGTAAAAACTTTTTGGCCTCTTTTTGTGGGACATCATGGGCACAGTGACTGAAGAGGACTCTGTAAGCATTTGGATATCCCTTATGACTAGATGAAGGTAGAGGACAACTTGTGCAGTTACATTTTGCCTGTGATTAAGGTGCATTCAGGCTGCATTTGGGAGTCAGTTATTCAGGCTACTGTGAACACTAGGTTTCTCTGTTTATATGGAGGATGTTTTCAAGATAGTAAGTATTTCCATGAGCAGTGGAAATAATGAAGTTTGTTTTCCTGCAGCATAGTGTCTTGTGGTTAATTGTGTCCGGTGATAAAAGTTTTTTTTGCAGTAGGTCCTTAATGCTAGTGGGTTTCCTGATATCCTGCTTCAGTCTTCCCCTCAGCTGGATACACAGACGTTTCTTTTCCCTACCTGTCTCTTATTTTCACACCACTGCAGAATCTTAGGACAGCTGAGCCGTTAAAAAAAACTTGAAACTGGCCAAGAAATACAGAAGTTGATGAAACAACCTGATCTTAGTTTTCTTTTGATACCGATTGACGTCTTAGTCTTAGTCTGTATTCATTTTTTTGTCTGAGACACCAAACTTACCTTGTCAACTTCTAAGTGATAGTGTATTTGAAATGGGGAGCATTACAAAATCACCAGGTGGTTGTGAAATATGCTTCAAAGGAAAACAAATTATACCAAACAATTGGTATGAGACAAAAGATTGAAACTGAAAGGTGTCTTTGTAAAATAAAAAATTCAGTACTTTTTTTCTAGAATGAAAACAGGCATGTTATACTATTAAACACTTTCTTTTTCCTATTCATTAGCAGTGGCATTTCCTCAGTACTTTTTAAAACAATGCATGCTGTTAAAACCAAGATTTATCTATGTTTTGCCTGAGCTCTGGTCTCCTTACAACTTTATACATTTCCTGCTGTCCCCCTGCCTTTCACGGCTTGTGGATCAGGTCTGCAGTGCAAGCAGACTATTTTGGCGTTTGAAAGTCAAACTAACCACTTGAGATTCTGTTTTTGTGAGCCATAGACTTTGTTTCGTCTTGTTTTGTCATGCTGAATGGCTGATTGAGAAAGTAATTTTTTTCGTTAATGCACTTTTTTTTTTTCCCCCCTCACTAAGATATTTGCTTTTTGGGTGCACTGAAAGTGTATTTGTTTCATTTTATTCTGCTTTTTTTCAAAATAATTATAAAGAAATAAAAGCACTTCTACTATAGGTTTCATAAGTCCTTCCTTTCACCTCCAATTTTCTGTAATTAAGCAAGTGCTATTTCTCATTTTTAGACTTTTAATTTTCTTCCAACTAGAAAAAAACCCCAAACAACTATGTGCGTTTATTTTTATTACTATAAAGTGAATTACTTTGCTTTGGAAAGAGACACTTAAAATTTGCCTCTTGAACAAAAACCTCTTCATTCACACTTGGAGCCTTGAACCAGAATATGATCAATGGTTGTTTATTCAGTCTCTGGGTGCTGCTTTTATACTAAATCTGAAATTGACAAAAAATAAACTTATTTGTACTGTACTTTTTTCCTCTTTCTGATGGGTATTACTTTCAGCAATATAAAGCTATGAGATATGCCAGATGATTAATTATATGAATATTGCTAAACTGGTGGCGATATTGTTTAGTACTGCATTCTGAATATACTGTGAAGATTTTGTTGATGTCTTCAGAAACAGTGTGTGGGTAGTCAGGGGTAGAATGTACTTTTGGTGTACTTCGGCTGGCTTTGACTTGTGTTTTATCTGTGCACTATCTTCAGCAGCTTGCATAAAGTATGCATTTAAAATGGAAGTCTAGATGACTAAAGCAATGTGGGAAATGTTTTGAAAAAATAAATTTGAGATTATGCATACAAAGTATCAGAACTATATTTATGACTGTCCCTTGTTATGAGTTTACATATGTAATAATTCTAGTCTGTGTTGTGTTCATTTGAAAAATTCAGTGTCATAACAGTACTGTTTTTTTGGTACATTTTTAGACAGCTTTAAACTTGAGATAGAGTAAAAAGTATGCTCATTTCTACTCTATGATCATCATTAAGGGAGGGGGAAAGCATTTTTCCCCCTTTCTTTTGAAATTAGCAATTTTACCATGTTAATTCAAGTTACGAGATTTCTATTAAAAAAAAGATAAATGCAACAAGAACCAAAAAAGCTGAATGTACAATAAGTGCAATGTCCTTGTGTCATTTTTTATAATGAAAAATATGGAAAACTCCCTTATATTTCATTAGCCTCATCAGTCATTTTACTTACTGGTAATAGTTTGCTGAAGGTTGGGTATCAGTTTTCTGTGGTTTCTAATAAAAAAAAAAAGAGCAAGTTCTGGCTTCTTTTCCAAGACTTAAATAAAGGTCTTATTTAGAGTTGGAATTGCAGATACTTCAGCTTTCAATTTTTCTTTTTAACTTCCAAAGCTTAGAAACGACATCATTCTCCTCATGGGCAGAATTTTATTTCTGTCAGCCCTGTCAGTATAAACGCAGGCCGTTTGTGAGAAGTTCTCTCAAATGGCCTGATCACCATGAGAGATTATTTTTCCCTTTGTAAAGAAACACTTCCGTTATAATTTTTATTCACTTACTTTTGTGCTGAATTTATTTGCATAAACCAGAATAGAACAAAGTAAATATAGTAACTGTCATGAAACGCAACATGATTTATCAGAGGGGTACACTACAGTCGATTTTAAGACTGTTTTTATAGCATCAAGACCACAAGAAGAGTAACCACAGTCTCCAGATAAAAATGCCCATAAACGCTTTTGCCTGATAGCTTTGCTGTGGTTTGCATTATTTTTATGGTCTAAATAGTTTTGGTAGGTAATTTATTCTGGTATGTATCCTCTGCTTGTTTCTTCCGGCTTTCTGAGAATACTCAGAGACTGAAATGATTGTCCGTGTAGAATAGCAGTATCTGCAATTTAAAATTGTTCTTTTAAAAGGTATTGGAAAGTAGGCGGGTAAGTGCATGGATGGCTTGCTGGCTCTTGCGCTGGAATAGCGAGACTGAGAATGCTTTTTTTCCTAGGCAGGGGACCCACACGTTGCTTCAATTCTCCCCACAATCTTTCAGCGTTGTTTGTGAAAACAGCCTGAGGATTCTGTTAATTCATTTCCTAATTTCGCACGCTTTTAACTTCTCTGGAGTGATTTCCCAAGCTTTCTTGTGAAGCCTGTCGAAAACACGAGAAGAATCAGCGGGCTGAGCGGTGTCCAGAGGTGCCCGGGATCCCGGCTCGGCGGCAGGGCCGGCGCTTTCCCTTCTTCCCGGCGGCTGCTCGGCCCGGGGGGACGGCGGGGCTGCTGCCAGCGCCGGGTCTGGCCCTGCGGCTGGAGGGCAGGTGGGCCGGGCAGCAGCTGAGGGGGACGGAGCTCCCTCC
>NW_009952564.1:701945-709890 GCF_000747805.2 Chaetura pelagica | reverse complement strand
CCAGCGGGGAAGAGGGGCTGCCCCGGGTGGCGCAGAGCGGCGCGGCGCCCCCGGCAGCTCGGCAGGTGGCGCTGCTCCTTCAGCGCGGCCCCGCGGGGCTGGGGCGGGCTGGGCTGCCCGGGGCGCCGGGCGATGCGAGCCCCAGGGCTGGTGGCAGCTGCCTTCTGGCTCTCGCGTGGTCAGGCTTGTCAGCCCTTTTACGCCGCTGCTGCGGTGTCCTTTAAGTATCCTGACCAGCGCAAGAACGTAGCGCCCGATCCTTCAGTGCTTTGTGTACTTGAGTTGTTCTGGCGTGGAAAGTGTTACGGTGAAGCATGTGTTTTATGCTTGTGTTCTGCTTTTAATCAGTGGTGGAGCTCTATGAAGGATATGCTGGGGTTAAGGGCTCTTCACACTATGTGTAGATACCATCTTAGACATAATATGGTGATGAAATCTGTGAGTTGTTACTCTGTGACATTTGATGCTTGCATCTGTGTGTTAGTTTCCCCTGCCTAACTGCTGTTCCTCCATGTCTCTCTGACTAGAACTTTATTTCCAGCTGCTGGATTTTCGGAGGCCCCAAAGGGTAATTAAGACACATGGAATGATTGCTAGTTGTCTGTTAGCACTTGTACGTATGGGTGAGTGCTGTGCTGCTATGTGGTTTGTATGCTGTTGCAATAGACAAGTAGGGGCAGTCAACACCATCCTCCCCCAAGGGGCTTGCAATTGATTTTGGTTAGACTTCAGGGAAAAAATTGGAATCCTACTGTGTCCTTGTTTTGAAACAAAATAAAAACGTAAATGCAAACTGAATCTTTTAAACCTGCAGGGCAGTTGCTGTTTACAGTAGCTGAAGCTTAGTTTTCTAAACCGGATGTCAACATTCACATGCAGTGCTTTCTGTATTGAAAAGCTATAGCATGGTAAGAACTAGGGGGTTTTATTAGTTGCCAATTGTATATCTTAGAACATTACAGGTAGATTTTGACCACCAATCCTTTAATTAGTGCCTGTTTAGAATTCATTGATACTGATGAAAAAATTCTGGTAAATTAACTGCACTTGTTGCCCCAAAATTGTGACTGACTGGAGAGGTTGATAATGTTAGTGTTGGTTATAGATCAGGCTGCAGAATAGTATAAATTAGAATCTACTTTTCACTTAGAATCTTCTTTAAAGTTTAGTACTGAAATATGTCTCAGTTTGAGATGTAGATTAATAGAGAAATAATATAATGTTGTTTGGAAGAGTGGCCAGGAAGCCGACTAGCCCATCCAATCACCTGCTCAATGCAGGAGTATTGGTAACATTGCATCAGATCAACAGCTATGGCAGCAGAGCCTCTGAGGATGGAGATAACAGAGCCCCTCCAAGGCAGCCTGTTCCAGTGTTGTGCAAGCTTCTAGTGGGCAGAATTCTGCCTAATACCTAATCTCAAAACACAGTTTATATCTGTTTTATCTGCTTAGGTCATCTGAGGGGAGTTTGGCTGTGGCAAGTCCCTTTCAAGTTGTGGCAGTCTGTATTTAGATCACTCCTTAGCTTTTACTTTTTACAAGAAATCCCTGCTTCCCCACATCATGTGTTTTTGTCCTCTAACTCCTGGTATTGAGTGCATTTGCTAGTTGCAATGTCATGCTCATTGCCGTAGTAGCTTTCTTAACTGGGGGGGGTGGGGGGGTGGATGTGGGTGAACATGTAGAAAACCACAAGAATGGCAGAAAAAATCCAAGTATGGGAATGAATTAGGAGCGTAGGTGCCTTATCTATGCAACTGATCAAGTGTTTCAGTCAAAACAGTTCACAAGCAACATTCCTTTTACCACCCAGGGATTTGACAAGTAGAAGCTGGATTCTGGAGGAGTTCAGATTTCTTAGAACGGGAGGATAACAGCACCATGTAGCTTTCTTCTTCACAGCTCCTAAAAATGAGAAGTCTGATCTTATAACTAGCTTGTTATCCAAAAACTCTTTTAGTGGGAGACATGTTTGTCTAGAATCTGAATGTTTTCAAGGTTTTTTTCTGAGAGCTTTTTCCATGATAGTGAAAAATCTTAAGCTTGTATATTCTATTTTATTTAAGATTTGGAATTCTTTTTAAATTTAAATAGGGTTTTGTTTGCATGTTTTGGTTTGATTTTGTTGATTTTTGTTTTGTTTTGTTGTGTTGTTGGTTTGTTTTTTTTTAAAGGCCAAATTTATCCGAGGGTAACAGGAAAAAAAAGGGCTAAGGAAGTAATGTCACCTCAAATGAAGATGAGAACTTCAGACAGAATGACATTAAACAGTCAAAGCCTATGTGGAGAGAGGTGGCAGTTGTGAGGGCAAGTGAAGAATCAAGACAACAATCTGCAGAATGTAAGACTTGGAGCTTCCTTCCCATGTGATAGTAGGGAATAAAGATGCCACAAGAACCTTGGTGTTTCAGGGTAAAGGCAAGACCCTTTGGCTTCTGTGGGAAGGAAGGAGCTTGGGTTAACTCCTGGCTTCCATGTGACTCCTTCCTTCAGACTGCAGAAATTAATTCAATGACACTTGTGCCTGATGTATTCAAAACTGTGCCTTCGTGAGCCTCTGTGTAAATATTTACTAGCAATTCAAACAAACAGGATTCTTGCTTTTCCGCTTTTAACTTAATGCAAAATTAAATTCTTAGCCAGAACTTCAGAAGTTAATTTCTTCCTGGACATGCAGTTTGATACATAATGTGCAATGCATTCCATCAGACTTATGGGATGTGTAGCCTGGCAAAGCAAACATTGCTACTGGAACTTGAGCGTTTATGTTCCCTGATGTCCTTGTATTACCTGTTTAACTTTTGCTAATATTTTTGTGACACTTCATTAATAAACAAAACCTATCCACAATGGTAATTTAATTTTACTCTGAAACCTGGTAATAAATGTTTGAACTGTGGAGCATTTATGTAGAAGTGGTTTAGCCTGAAGAAATGTTTAGAGGAGAAGCTGAGCTGTGCTTCTCCTGAAGGGTCTGTAATTCAGCAGTGTGTGTTAAGAAGTAAATGGTTTTCAGATTAGAGCATCCTCTTACAATGAAAACATCCAGAGAGGTGGACGTTAATCAAATTCGTAGAAAAGTACTATGTGGATGAAGGACAGGAAGAGATGGTAAAGTAGTGCACAATGTGCAACCCAGGTGGAAACTTCCTCTCTACTAAGTGACTGATTTGCTAGGACCATGGGACTTCTGAGTTATTCTCTGGTAGACTGGGAACTAGCTGGAGGTACCTCCAAAGTGACTAAACAGAGGTATTGGCTTTAAAGCAGAGAGAATAGGATTGGATGGGCAGACAGCAGTTCCCAAATCTTGGAACAAACCACTTAGTGAATGTCAGTACTGTCACATCTTTAGTTTACATAGTATTTTAAGAGAAGGCTGTGCATTCTCTGTCTTGGGCTGTAACAGAGTGGATTGTGGACTACCTTACTTCTGAGCTCCTGAAAAGTTTGTAATTTTATTTTAGACTATTGATAAATAAAATATAATCAGAAACTGAGTGAATGGAGAATATTTTGGAAATAGAAATTCAATGCTGAGTGTTGGTGTTGTTAAGATTTTAGGAAAACTAATAGATACGTGGCATACTACGTATTAAAAATTCGGTTATTACATGTGACTGCACTAGTGCAATGTCTTGATTTAGAAGGTGGAGGGCAGCATTGAACTCAGGGAGCTAACTGGGTGTAACCACTGTCCATACACATGAAGTGTAAGGTCTGCAATTTGTGTTGTGTAGGTTAAAATGTAGTGACTGAGGACTACGCAAAGAAAATACAAGTTCTACTTGACTGGGAGTTTTAATCTGATGAGTAGCAGGTCTCCATAGAGGAGGTGTAAAAGAGTAGTATGATCTGTTATTAGGTATATAATCTATATTAAGTATATAATCTGTGTTTATGTCATTTTAAAAACAAGGATTCAACTGTGGGGCATGGAAGTATCTGAACTGAAGGTATGCCCTTGGACTCTTGCAATGACTGGTGTACAGAAGTTTGCAGGATTACGTCTACCATCCTATTTTATGGTAATATAAAATGTATATTTAATTGTTTCTGACATGTTTGGAAGTGAACTTTTTAAAACCATATGCATTTTAACTGGTGCATGGTAGAGGTATTTACAAACACCGGTCAAATGTGATGTAGGTTTGTTTAACCTAGTTGACTAGTTGAGTTAAAGGCAGTGCTGTGACAGAATGTAAACAAGTTTTGGCATAGCCACTTGCAATGTGTTTTATTTAGAAATGAAGTTCATTTAGTAACTAGGACACTGCATTTTTTTCCTCTTTGTTTATGCCTTGTTTAGAAAAACTGATTTGAATATACAGATTCAAGTGTTTTGTTTTGGATTTGGTTTTTCTTTTGCATTCCTTCTGTAAAGCAGAGATTTTGAATTAAAGCCTTACAAGTTATTTTCCTTTTATTTGCCTACTCAAATTCAGCAAAAGGTAGTCATCCAGGAAAGACCTAGGAAATTGAGAAGAAATAGTCTATTTCTGTTCCTTTTTTAAAAAAGATAAAATATTTTTATTAAGAGAGAAGCAGAACTGCAAGATACAGCATTCTGTTTGGTTTATCTTTTTGCCACTAAATCTCCCTCCTTCACTATTACAGGAAGAACTGAACAATCCTGTCTTAGTTTCTTTCCAGTGAGTGCTTCCAGTCATTTCCTCTTGTTACATACAATGAAATTCTATCAGCTGCATGGAAGGAGTTTGCTGGGTATAGTTGAATGCCAGGTCTGAAGGCTCCTGAAGCCCCAGTATGCTGGGAATAGCGTAGAAGTCTTCTCCAGTGCTCTGCTGTAGGCTGTGCAGAACTACTTGTGTGTGGTCTCAGAGTTGGGTATCGTGGAGGAATGTAATATATATGTGTCTATATATACATATATATATATATATATATATAATACCATAGCTTTTCTTTTAGGATACAAGCATTCTTGAGTTGATTTGGTGGCCTGTCAAAGATTGAAAGATCTCGTAAGGTGCATTGTCAGTGCAGAGACATTCTTCAGCTGTGGTGTTGGTGTGCATCTCTGGAACATACATGTATACAGATACTCCTGTACACTGTACTACTAAAATGATGACAATATATAATTGAAAAAAATACCATTTACGCAATATTAGAATTGAATCCTGCCATATTTAACTTCATCTTTTAAGGAAATAGGTTTTAGCAATCCTGATATAAATTCTGTTATTTTTCATGCATTCCTAATAACTTTTGAAGACTGTCTCTCTGATTTCAGCCACAGTTGACTGGAGGGGACCAGACAGCATAGGTCTCAAATGTATTTAATTCCTGCATTTCATGGAAGAAGGATTTAATCTTTGGTTGAGAAGCCCCACTCAAACAGGTTATTAACCATTGCCCTATCTACATGGAGGGCAGCCCTTACAAAATTCCAACTCAGGAAAATCATTTAGATAAAGTTTCCATCCCTAAAGCCAAAGGCAGCTGATCACCAGATAAAAATCTGCATGAAGCCAGAATTCCTTTGTTATCACGGCATAGGAATTACATGTTCTAGTAAGTTTCCTTTGACTTTGGAGGGCTTCTGAGGTGTGGTACGTGAGGAGCAAGTGATAGGTATGATCCCACACAGAATGTACAGTTCTTTCCACTGTGTAACACCATAATACATGGATAGAATTTGGAAAGCCTTAGAAATAGGTTTATGTTTGAAAGTTGATATTTATTTTCTTAGCAATTAACATCCTTTAGAAGATCTCAAGCACATGATTCTGCATTTGAATTAGAAGCACTTTTGGGATATATGTACATGCTTGCTATGTTTTCCACTGAAACATGACTACATGTCCTAGTAAAAAATTGCATTGAGAATTAATAGTATTTGAAAATTATACAAGAACAACTTCTACATTATCTACTGTTAATAATATGGAAGAAAGTGATACAGGAGTTAAATATTGGAGATGTGAGTAGGAAGTGACCAACTGCTTCTTTATAGATATATATGTATATATATATGTATATATGCATATACATATATATATATATGACAGAAAACTTTTTATCTTAGACTCGTCAGATAACAAGATGATGTTAGGAGATCTCTACTTCCTAGCAAAGGAGCATCAGAACAATTACTGTAGCTGACCTAGTTGCTTCCCATCTGAATTCTTTTATCAGTGCAGGTTAGTTGAAAAGATTTGTGTAGAAAAAAACCATGGAGGAATAATGAAAAGGATGTCTAGAAGAGTTACCATGATACATTTCTTAATTCTTAGCAGGACACAGAATAACTTATTTTCTAGCAAAGCTATTGCTCTGGACAAAGTGAAGGATGGACAGTGCTCTATGGTCTATAGTATATTAAAGTTGTGATTAACCTACCTCTGAACCCATTTTAGACAGGAATGTTGTTGGATTTAAATTGTAGCGAAGGGTAAAATATGGCTTCATACAAGTAATGCTCCTGCAGTGAACATAACAAAGAGACTAGTTAATGTAGTCTTTTTCTTTTCTTTTCCCCTCACCTCTGTCATCCTAAATGTGAGCAGTGTTTTGTAAATGTGATTAACTGAAATAAATATAAATGTACATTTTGGTACCATGTTTTATGCCAGACATTCAGTGGGGTAAAGTCATGGCTGGAAAGGACAGAGGTGAAATAAGCGTCTGAAGATAAATAATGGGTTCAAAATGGCTATGAATGCCTTTGCAGTGAAGAGAGAATGAATGTAGAAGTACAATAAGCAACCACTTATGGGTGGTGTGAGCAATATATATCTATAGCATACTGGACAACTGCAAGGGTTATGGAATGGTTAATGGCAGTATTAGGATGATAATAAAGTAAGAGTGCCAAAAGATCAAAATAAATAATAAAAGTGTTGTATTATCTCAGAAAGAATGCTCGAATAAAATTTAAAAAAAAAAAAAGTGAGGGATCTAACAAATAACCCAGAATAATTTAATTAAGAGGGGGTTTGCATAAAACCAGAATTAGATTAAAGAATTGTTTCAATGTCCACAAATCTTTAAAAATGTGTAAACCAAGAGTAATGCAAGAAAAGTCATAGTGGGCTAACTGCCTGTGGCAATGATTTAGCATTAGCTTGTTTTTGCTAGACGGATAGCATTTTGAGTACTGAAAGGAGCAGGGATATGCAGAAAAGCAGTAGATAACAATGTAATAGGTGTCTACAGCAAATGTTGTGTGGAAGGAGGTGAAACTAAGGAGATGAAGAGCTAAAGAGAAGACATTGAGGAAAAGAGAGAAAACAGAAAAATGAAGGATGCCATCTTGCTTTAAAATATATACTTATGTATGAGCAAGCTCTGAACTGAGAGAAAGAGCCCTATGGCTTACATATTAAATATCTTGTTCCTGCTCTTTGTTAAACTAGTAGAAGAGAATCCATGTTTGCTTCATGCCCTGTGGTCTGTGTCTTTCTCTCAAAGGGCTGTCTGTGCTCCTGGGGTCCTGAAAGGTGAAGGTAAGCAATAGGCAGCTCTCAAAGCAGTGCTTCCTTCCATAGCAGCCCTTTGTAATTCTGTTAGACGCTGTCAATGGTTTCATTATCAGCGGGGTGTTACTTTCTGGTTAGTTGCTGCGTCCTTTTAGTCGTCCTGTAAAGTAACTATGGAATAAGAATGGCATGGTGGAGGCTATGGGTGTGACACCAGAAAGTAGACAGTTGCTGGATCCTGTTAAAATGCCTGCCACAAGTTTTAACTGCCCTTGTATTGATCAGATGAATTTTTATTTGGTTGATACAGTTAAAATTTGTCAGCAGCTCCATTTTTTAAGACACAATACTTAAACCAGTTGGCATTGCGGTGTATCTGTATTGCCTGTTGTTTCTGTGTTGTTCAATGAAGAGAGTAATTAAAAAATCTGTGCCATTCCAGAACACTAGTTTTGCTGCTGGGAATTTATTTTTTTTTAGTATTTTTTCAAGGTTCAG
>NW_009952564.1:694834-701934 GCF_000747805.2 Chaetura pelagica | reverse complement strand
ATGTGTAGAATGAATACAGAATCCTCATCAAAAGTATTACAATATGAAGCAAAATTGTAATAGTTATTTGCCTTTGCTTGTATGAACATAGTAGAAGCTCTCTGGTCTTTTTTTTTTTTTTTTTCTTTTCTTTTCTATGAATGTCATAGAAATGCAGATAGCTTTGTAGCCATGCACACACCGACTTTTTTTCCTGATGAAGTAGTTGAAAAACTGATGATTGTGCAAAGTAATGTACGTTTATACAGGTTTTTTTAATCTATAAACACATACACAGTTATTTAATAGTCTTACTGTACATACTTGTTATCTGTGAGCTGCATAAGTTTTGACAGTTTTGGTCTGTAATGAGTTTGCTTAATGAAATAATTTTCAGGTGCTTTCAGCTATAGTTTCACCAATAGATTGCTTCTGGAATGCTGAAGAGGAAACCCTTAAAGAAAGTAGTTCATTAAGTATCATGTATACATTGTGAACATTAAATTTTTGCCCAAATTGACTCTGACAGAGACAAAAATATAATAATAGGGTCCCAGTTTTAAAAGGACCAGTTGTCAGAATGTGACGCTGAACTTGTATGTGCAGTATAACATAATCCATCTATTCATCCAATAATTGGCTGAGTCCAGTTGGCAATGAAAAATTGCTGTTTTGGCTTTCTTTAAGCAGTTTTTAAATTTCTTACTCATTTTGTGTGTGAGATTATTTTTATATGGATGTGAGGAAGAAATATAAAAAAATAATGTAAAAGATATAATGTCGTCCTTTTCCACATGGCTGGATCATTTTTTTGTCTGTCAAAAATCACAGCATCTCCCTTTAGAAGTGTTCCTAAACTCTGATAGCATGAAGATGAAATCAGATCTTAGCAGCAGGTCACAGAACTTAGCAAATGTGCATCTAGTTCTCGCACTTAGTGAAGTCTTTAAATGTCAGCTTTAGTTCTTCTGGACCCAAGTGTTTTTTCATCTGTGCATTTATCTTTATTCATGTTTCACTTTCCTTGGTACAGTTTCAGTCTTCTATGGACATGATGTTGTTGAGTCAGCTTGCATCTTTTGTTCACGCACAGTTTTCCAGCAGCAAGTTTTGAAACATTCTTGCTTCATCAGTGTAACTTAAATTGCAGGTAGGAAAGGGTGCGAGAAGCAAAGGCAAAGGCCTCCTTGTTTGTGTAGGATTCAATAAATGAGAGGAGAGAGAGTGAGAAATACGTATGAAGGGATAGCGTGTGTAGTTTGATGACACGTGGGCTGCCTTTTCGAGGGTATTTGTAAAAGCAGTGCTAATGTTTGGATGCTCTGGGAGTTCATTCTTTGCAGATTTTTACTTCATTCAATACCTGTGGTATATACACACACAAACAAGATTTATTTACCTCTTCATTAAAAGGATTTTAGGATTTAGAATTTTAACTTGAATGAAATCAATTGCATCATCGAGAGGGAAGTTCCCTTTTTCTCCTCAAGAACAGAAACAGAAGTGAAGTTTCTGCTCTTGAATTTCAGAAGTAATCAGTACCTTAATCTGCAAGGGGATCTTCTGTCAATTTTCAGTCAATACAATGTACCGATTTAGGACATAGATTTAAGCATTGAGACCAATTTTATGGAAGAGGAATTTGTTCATTTGTATTATTATTTAGTTCCTTCTGTGTTTGGTTCTGATGTGATAAACTAGTGAAGGATCTCTCTGGGTGTGGAATAAGGTCTTGCTGTGTATTGAGATGGTGGTAGCACCATCAGGATTCATAGTTACCTTTCTATAGAAGTCTCAGGTGACAGGTAGGCTGATGCCGATGACTGGTAGCTGATACAAGAGGTTGTGACATCTGCTAGCAGTTGGCAAAGGGCATGTCTAGAATACAACATTTTAATTTTCAGCTTTGGAAATACAGGTAAGCTTTTGGGATACTGTACTACTTGTTTCAATAGTTTGATGAAATCAGTAACAGAGAAATAAAGTTGAATAAAAATTGAATAATTTTCGTTACAGAAAGTCAGCATTATGAAGCATTTACTGCTGATCAACTGACCTTTTGGTGCTTAGTGCCATAAACCAACATGTTAGCTCTACTTTCTTATTAGGAATTTCCCATTGGAAGATGAGCTGTTACCAGTAGTTTAAAAACAGCAATAACATCCCAACTGCCAACTCTGGGAGGATAGTTTTGGCTTAAGGCGTTCAATTAAAAATTATGAACTGAATTATCTGAATCATATGGCGCTAAGTACAAAAATATTTCACAGATCAAGGGGTTTTGTCATTACAGTCTGCTGTATGAATCTTGGCTTTTCATCATGCAGATATTTTCATGTGTTGTTTTTTTTTTTTAAGTATAATTTTAAAAAAGAATCTAAAAATACATGAACTATGCATACTTTTAAATAAACTACTGTTTATTACGCTACAACTTAAAGTGCCAAGCAGTGTGCTGGTATATCAGAGCAGCCAAACACAGTAAATGTGAACTGAGGGAAACACTGTCAAGTCTTAGAAATCAATTTTTTATTTCACTGGAAATTAAAACAAAAACACACCAAGCAACTCTTCCCCAAATATTACAATTCCCAAAGAAAACATTGTGAAAATAATTCAGTTTCATTAAAACGAAGGCTATAGACCAGATCATTGTATGGATTTGAAGTTCTCTATGATTTATGGTACATAAGTGAATGTGAAATTAACTTGATAGTCATCTTATATTACAGTGTATTGAAAACATGCAATGTGATTTTTGTCTTCCAGAGTTTGGCTGCTTTCTTATTGCTTTTAAAGGTTATTCCTTATTACTCTATTTCCTACTTTTTAATTTCTTAATTTGAAGAGAGAAGGGAGCATTCTGATCTTGCTCTTCTTCCTCTTCTGAACAGCTTGTTTTTGGTTTCACTGCACAAGATGAGTTGGCATGTACCACTTTCTTCCAAATTTACATTTGAGAAATAAGGCTTCATTAAGTGGCTTGCACCTGAAGTCGGAATAACAAGAGAAGAGTACAGAATGGTTCTGGTTTAGGTTCTGGTTTTGCTAAATATTGGTGTATGCAACTGACCATTCTGTGAACATTCAGCATTGAGTTTTCCCATGATATGAAAGTAAATTCATTTTTGAGATGAAATTAATGAGAAGAGAATGTGCCTGTGACTGACAGGTAAAGTGACATGAACTTTTCCAGAGCTGCAGCATAATGTCAATAGCAGCTATAATCATAGTGTCTGAAGAGCTTTCAGTGTATGTGTGTGTGCATGCATTAGTGATTATTTTTTTCTTATTTGTTGGTTTAAATAGTAATAGGAAGTTCTTTGGGTGCAAATCTGATCTCACTTTTACTACCTTTTACCATAGTATTGGTGTGCTGATTTCAGGGGAACAGCTCTTTTATGCTGTTGTTATATCACTATATAACCAGAATAAATGCTGATTTTGGAGTATTGTTAATGAAATTACTGTTTCTTCTCAGGTAATCAGTAAATATATGTAGGTGAAAGTATAATAGCATCTACAATCCTAAATTAATGAAACCTTTCTTCTCTTAGGATACTTATTTGTGTCAGGCTAATTTTATAGGTTTGTTGATTCTTAAAACTAAGAATAATTCTTTCCCCCCTCCATTAATTTTTTTTTTATAGCATAGGCTCATAGTTGGTTAACATGATGTATTGCTGCTTTCTGAAATGAAATCAGCAATCTGTGTAATTTAATGATAAAATGTGTTTATTGCATACTGCTGTATATCTTACTAGCATGTTTTCTTTGAGGAGCGGTGGGGTAGGGAATGAAAGAAAAAAAATCACGTAAAAAGGTAAGTTTTTTGAAGGTTATGACAAGCTGAATAAGAAAATAATTTTAAATGAGAAGGCAGGTTTTCAGTTTCCTGATGGTGAATTGTGACAATTGATGCAAGGTAAACTGAGAGTAAGAATTACACAAATGGTACAAGGAGCAAAATTACTGAGGTATGAAATTTTCATATGGGCTCATAAACTTAGGAGTTGTGGTTTTTACTATATAATCATAGAATCATTCTGGTTGAAAAGGACCTTGAAGATCATCAAGTCTAGCCATAACCCAAATCCCCCTACCGTAACCTAATCTACCTGTTCAGTACTTAAATCATGTCACTAAGCACTATATCTATATTTCTTTAAAATACTTCCAGGAATGGTGACTCCACCACCTCCCTGAGAAGCCTGTTCCAGTGTCCAAATTAATTATGTCTCAAAAGTATGAAAAGTCTTGGTATTTGGAGACCAAGAAAATGTGTGACATGTTGCTTTACTCCCTGGACTTGATTTTCAGATTTTTTTAAATGTCCTTTTGAGCAGAAGTTCTTTATTCTTCTGTTGGCATGTTCTGACACATTCTAAATTACAAGATAATGTTTTCTTGTGGTAGTGCTTATGAATAGTAAATTGGGTACTAGTAAAGAGCTTCAGGTAGGATTTTTTGCTGTTTAAAATTAACTAATAAACCACTGTTCAAGGGTGCTTTGCTAGCATCATCTATTAGTGTAGCATCATCAATTTAGTGTAGTATTGGACTTAAAGTTGCAAAAACTTCTGTGAGTTATATCCGTAGGCCTCCCCAAGGATCTGTCAAAAGTGTAACTTCCAGCAAAATCCATGTATTTGGACTTTTGTGACACATTGTGATAGTTTTCTACTTTACATACAGTGTACCAGGGGTGTTTGCACAGAGTGGAATCCTATGGTACCTTGGATCTGGGAACATGAAAAATAAGTTGCAAAATGAAAAAGTTTATTAAGTGCTTTAGTCGGTATAAGCTTAGCTGGAATGGACCTGAGGCAGAGTTCCTGTTCAGCAAATACAAGTGTTCAAATTTGTTGGAATTATCCCAGCAAAAAGCTGAAAATAGTAACAAAAATTAAACATATCAGTGGATGAATGGGATCATTTTAGAAAGAACTACATTGGCAGATTGGGGATTGCTGTCCAATTTTTTAATGGTTTTCTGTAACATTTCAGGTACCTCAACAAAACAGTGTTTAATTTTAGCATTCATTTGTGCTATGTGATCTGTATGGCATGCACACATTATATGCCACATTTATCAGCTCTCACAATGACACATCACATTATTGAGTTCTAGCATTTTCATTTTATATATTTGACTTAAAATGCTTACACATCTCCTTTATGGTCAAGTAACTGTATATCATAAATCAGAGGAAACCAGAAAAAGAGTAATCTTTGGTGTTGTGTCTTTTATGACTTGGAGTTTGAGACTAAAATAATTTTCTAGCCATTTTTAAATTTGCATGACCCAGATGTGACTTAATTGCAAGGAATGAACATGAAACTCCATAGAATATTTTTGTAGGAGAAAAATAGTTAACATAGTATTTAAATTATAATTGTAGCTCTTAAAGTTTATATAATTTGAAAAATTTATGGACAATATATTGCAGGGGAGAACTACAGCACGATACAAGAGCACAGGATATTAAAAGAGATTGTATGTGCGAAAAAAAGAGACTTACTATATTCAGGAACTGCAGCATGGATGTGGAGAAATGAAAATGGAAAATTGCCTTGCAGATAAAAAAGAAAAAATTGAAACAATTGAAGGTCAAACACTGACTTTTTTTATTTTCTTTGAGTGATAGAAGGAGTTTTGTTGCTTTCTTCAAGTATTCTGCTGTTCTCTGTGCTTACTGCACAGTGGCCTTGAATCCAAGATAAACTTAATTAGTCCTCTGCTAAGACAAAATCTGTAGATAGGTTTGTGCAATTCACAATTGGGATACAGAGTTTTCCTGGCTTTCCCAAAAAACTGAATTGCAGGCTGTTGTACAATCATGAAATAAAACAGCTCTCCATGTTTGGTTTTTCTGGGGGGAGGTAGTCTGTCTTTTTGTTGTTTAACATCAGCCAGTCTCTTTCACCCTGAGTTATATATATTTTGCTATGTGTAACTGACACCATGGTTCACAGCATCTCTGAATTTGTTCCGGAATTTGTCATAAATACCTGATACCTCTCTGTTCTGCTTCTTTTTTCACTGGTTGTGCAGATGCAATGAACAGGATTTTATCTTTATTCTATAAATATTAGTTTACTTGAAGCAGATGTTTTATGACAAACCATTTGAGAGGTGTATCACAGAAGAGACATGAAATAAAGCCTTTTGAAAGAAGCATTGTCTGGACAGAAAAAAAAAAAAAAAAAAAAAAAGAGGCATGTGGAGGAAAAATAACCCAACTACAGTGCCACTGTAGTTGAAAAAATAAATGTGTTTATTTTGGTGAAATTTACTGAGACAAATTTATTTAAGGTGACTGTGATGTTATAGTGGAGTTCACAGTATAGTTCATTCTATGAATTTGTTTTATGGTGAGATTTTGTTAGTTTCTAAACAATATCTGGATGTAATAAAACAAAGGTGAAATGTTTGTTAGGTAACTCAAGTACTAAAAATGAGTGCTGAGAGGACTATAAGAGGCAACCTTAGATGGAAAAGGAGCAGGTGGATCAGAAACAGAGGAGCTTTTAAAAAGACCAGTACAAAGGCTCATTGCTTTTTTATGTGTGTGTTTTTTCCCCCCTTTCTTTAGGCTTGGAGTATTCAGAATTTTATAAGTAAGAGCAGTGTTTGGTAAGTACAGAGGAGCAAGGAACACTGTTCCTTATCTTGAAATTTTTGCCCCATATGCTACCTCAGGAGAGGTGTGAGACCATGTAGGTTAGAACACTGTTGAGTGTTTGTGCTTGGATCAACAAGAAGGTGTTTCGCCTGTCTGTTTCTGAAAAAAGTGACAGAGTAGCTAATACTTCAAGCATCAAAGCAGAATTTCAACACTGCTGTAAAAAGTAACAATAGAGAATATATCTTCAACTTTTCTTTGCATCTCTCTTCTATTACCTGAAACAAAATGTATAAAAGAATGCTACAGGTAGAAAAGAGTTAAATAACTGAGTCCATGCCTGGATACTCTAGCCTTGTAGACCTCCAGCCATGGAGGAGAGAATGCAAACAAGCATTGAAACCAATCTTTTTTATTGCAGTTACAAATTCATGTCCCTATTTAAAAAAAAAAAAAAAAAAAAAAAAAAAAAAAACACCCTAAAAAAGAATATAA
>NW_009952564.1:662304-694726 GCF_000747805.2 Chaetura pelagica | reverse complement strand
ATTTTTTTTTTTATTTTACAAATTATTTACCTTTAAAAAAAAAAAAAAAAAAAAAAAAAAAAAAAGCCCTATAGAAGAGTCTAATACCATAAAAAGCACCTCCTTACCACAATTCTTAGAGGCCTGTTGGCTTCTCTTCAAGATGGCGAGTGTACCAAGATTTAGATAGTTTAGGTGGACTATTGAAAATGTAGACACTTAATAAAATTTCCACTAATACATATTGCTGTAGTAGCTCTTTGACTAATGAGGTGGAACTATTAGTGATCAGTCATTAGAGAGGATGATTGAGAAGCATTTAATGATCTACATCTCTCATTGAAGCTGTGTGTGGGTATGTGATGGATAGAAACAGCTGAAAGATGAGTTTATGCCTTTTTTTTTTCTCCTGATGGAAAATAAAAGTGGAAAAAAGGCTGCTTGCATTCCAAAATTTAGTCCACCATTGTTGCATTAATTCAGTCTGGAAGGGCCTGGAAACATCTATTCAACAAATGGTAAAATACTTCCTAACTCTTTATAACAAGTAGACTGGTAAATAACAAACTTCAGTAGTATAAGAGCCATAATAGTAAACCAGCCATAATAGTAAACCAGCCACAACTACATTTGACACAGAATTGAGATCAGACATTTGCATCACCTCTCTCAGCAAAAAGAAAATTGTTACTGAAATTTCAGATGTTCCTAGGTTATTGGACCATGATATGGGTCAGTTAAGATCTATAAATGAAAGTTCCGGAACATTATTTTCTGAGATGAAATATTTTTATGATAATAACTTTATACCTGAAGTGTCAAACAAGTTACATCAACTACATACACAAGAGACTTTAATGTCATGGAAGCCTCAAGGATACCCTATAGTGGAAGTGGATTTACACTCTCCCCTTTTCCATATGCATTATTCAGCATTCCCACCCTTTTTCAGTTTACTTGATCTGAATGTTAGAAATTATGCAGCTTGTTCCATACTGTTCAGCAAGAGATGCCCCAATCCAAAATGATGTGGTGCAGAGACACCCAGTACAGCTATTTTTATAACATAAGTGGAGATACTTTAAAGAATTGTACTGCAAGTTTTGTTTTTTCTTCTCCTGTAGGGGAATCTTAGTAAGCTTTGACTTAAAAGGCATCTCCTTTCAAAATCTGTTGATTGTGTCATCTTTAGAACTGATCAGACCAAGTAAACTTCATTAATATCTTAGGAATATCTGATTTTAATAGAAGAGATGTTTGTAATGTTTTAAATAGCTATCCAGAAAACAGCTTAAATTAATGTTTTCTTGTGCTTTTCCTTTTAAAAAATATCTTTCATTTCGTTAGCAAATGTAAGTTAAAAAAGAAGTCTGCTTTGATTTTTGTTCTTGTTGTCTTGAATCAGAAAAGTACATAAGCATATCCTTACCTTACATGACTTAAGAACTTAGCTGGACTGTTTCCTGCATGTCTTATACTGTTTACTGAGCAGTGGAGTGTTTCTTGACTCTTAATAGGTTTGTGTATTCATACCTGAACTAATAGATAGTTTTCTCTTATTAAGCAGTCCTTGCAATTTGTGCAGTAATAGTTCTGGCTACTGTTACAAAATTCTGTTGACTTGAAAAGTGAAACATCTGTACTGTGTTCCCAAGCTAGAGGAATTATCAATGGTATGTACACTTAGGTTTTGGTAGGATACATGTTTCTTCTCCTAGAAATCTTTTGCGTGCCTTCCTGCCTTCCTGCCTGCCTTAATCTGCAAAACCTTCTACGCTTGTATTGCTCACTTTTTTGGGTCCCATTGAAATTAATGAGTTTACTATCTGTGAAGATGAATGTACGCTTGTGAATTTGCAGGAGCAAGTTTCATTAATGTTTTTATTCTTTTCTCCTTAAGATGTTAGAACTGTAAAAGTAAGAGTTCGGGGGACTGAAACAGCTTTAGTTTTGGAGCATTAGGATTTGCTTTGAGGTTGCTGAAGAGGAATTGTGCTTTTCAAAGAACCTTGTTCTGTGGTCTCACAGTTAGATTGCATGTGCTGACCCAGTCTCAGAAGTTTTTCCCGTTAGCATACTTTTAATGTAATGAAATACAAAGGCATTGTTAAAAAAGAAGGAAAAGGAGAAACCTTATTGACAGTTTATTAGAAATGTTTAAAGCATCAGAAAACTACTAGTGGAGAAGTTAAAGGCTGGCATTGCTTGTGGATTTTTTTTGTTTTGTTTTGGTTTTGTTTTTTTTTAAAGTGATCTTGAACTAATTTGAAGTCCACAATTAGCTTGGATCACAGGTGGCAATAAGTTTTAATGATAGACTGGCCCAGGCCTTGAGGTAAATTATGCATAATTATTCATAACTACTATTTTTGGCTTACTTGCATTTGTCCTAGACCTCTGCCTGAGGAAACAATTTGAAGTAATTGGTGTGTGAGTGCACTGACGATGATGAATGAATCAAATGCATCTGGTGCCAAACATGGATCTTGATAAGAAGCAGATAACTTTGGCAACTGTGTTGTGTTGGTTTTTTTTTGTTTTTCAGTCTCTGAGACTGGGAACAGTTTGTTCATTTCATTAGGCTGACATGCTCAAGGTGGAAAATTACCACTCATTGGGCCGTGATCAAACTGCAGCTAAGAATTCTAGCATTGTAAACACAGAACAGTTCTACAGACTGTATGCACAAATATTCAGGGCAAAAAAAATAATGAAGGGAATATTTAGCTGGAACATTTGAACACACAGGTCAGAAAAGCCAAAAGCAAATGTTCCAATAGCAAAATGCACTGCTTATCTCACATAGGTTGCAGGCATGTTATGTAAATATTCAACAGTGTAAATAGCATCTGTATGTCATTACTCAGGGTAAAGCAAAATTAGAAACAAAAATATTCTGATCACATTCATGCATTATAATTTGGTTAAGAACACTTCTGGAGTCTTCCAGGGTGTTTGTTTCTTTCTCTGTCTTGAGTGCCCAGTGTCTCATCTATGTAATTGAGTTTACATGGGTTTAGATGCAGGAGAATATGAAGTTCTTAAATTGAAGTGTTAAATGAAGAGGGCAAATAAAGCATTTCAATTAATATGCCTAACATAGCTCATTTTTATTTTGTTGGACTAGTGAAAGATCTCTTAATCATTTGGAGTTTGCTTATAATAAGTTGAATAAAACAAGAAGATGGCACAAGATAGTGTTCAGGTCATTGACACAATAACTTAGCTATGACTGGCAGTCTCTCTATGTGGAAATTTTGGCTTGTAGTTGCTACCTCAAAATTATAATATTGTGAGTGAAGTACTCTGAAACAAATGTGGCTAAAGATTTTTGAGACTGAAATGCAAGCTATAAGTTTAACAAAGAGCTGACAAGTTGGAAGCTAAACAGTTTATTGACGTTTTTTCTCTAAATGTTTCAGGTAAAGCTGTTATAATGAGGATTTAAATTATCCAGTTTGTCAACTGCTGTTGCATGTTTTGCCTTGTAGAGGAGTTTCTTGGTGACACACAGATAATGCATTTGACTGGGTCTTATGTGTAACTTAGTGTAAACTTGAATAGAAGTTTAGTAAGTCTAAGACTATTACAAGTAAGACTAGCTTGTAGCTAGTCTTTCGGCGTCTTCTAAATGTAATTAATGTTTTTTCTAGTGATTTTTAGTAATTTTTCTAATGAGAATCCAAACATTATTCCAGAAACTTACACCCATTTTGATAGTACTCACTAGAGAGCTCTAATGTGTTGTGGATGCCTTTGGCAGAATATAAATAAATGGATATAAATAACTGTTTGGCTTATCTAAGCAAAATCCCTGTTCCTAAAAGTTCTGCTGTGATGATGTATTTGTATAGTGAGATATTTTTCTTGTAAATATCTCTTGGGGCCATGTCCAAATCCCCTAAAAAAACACTGAAGTTTTTTTTTTTTTGTTTGCTTCTTCTTTTATCTTAGTGGTCTTTGGATTTGCTGCTTGGTATTAATTTGGGAGGAGACTAAAGACAGCAAACATTTTGAATGTCCATATGTTCAGAGTCTATTTGATCAGTTCAGAAATGTTTTAAATAGTGAGCCCAATAATTAAATTCTGGCTCACTGCATAAGCCTAATTCAGCTTATATAGTAGAGGCAAAATACCATTTTATAATATTTTAACTACCAAATATCCCAGGAGCAAAATGCCTCGCAGTCCTGAGGCTACCAGATAAAACGCCAATTATATAATCATCCTGGTTGGAAAGGACCTTGAAGATCATCAAGTCCAGCCATAACCTAAATCCCCCAACCATAACCTAATTTACCCGTTCTATGCTCAAATCATGTCTCTAAGCACTATGTCTATATTTCTTTTAAATATTTTCAGGGATGATGACTCCACTACCTCCCTGGGCAGCCTGTTCCACTGCCCAACCACCCTTTTGGTAAAGAAGTTCTTTCTAATATCCAGTCTAAACCTTCCCTGGCGCAGCTTCAGGCCATTTCTTCTTGTTCTGTCATTATTCGCTTGAGAGAAGAGGCCAACTCCCACCTCCCTACAACTTCCTTTCAGGTAGTTGTAGGAGGCAATGAGGTCTCTCCTTAGCCTCCTCTTCTTCAAACTAAACAACCCCAGTTCCCTCAGCCTCTCCTCATAAGGCTTATTCTCCAGACCTTGTTAAACCTCGTGCAATTGGCCTCAACCCATCAATCCAGTCTGTCCAGGTCTCTCTGCAGCACCTTCCTAACCTCAAGCAAGTTGACACTTCCCAGCTTAGTGTCATCTGCAAACTTGCCTGGGAAGCACTCAATCTCCTCATCAAGCTCAGTAATAAAGATACTGAACAAGACAAATGAGTGCCTGAGCAAAGGCTCTGCCATCTTAGGACTGCTGAGAGCCTTTTTTATTTCCTTTAATCCGTATTCTGCCTCTTATTATGACTGCTGTGTTTCTGCATCCAGCTTGTGAAGCTGACCCTATTCAGGTGTTGTCTCTCTACAGCCTGGGCTCTCTGCTGAATAGGCATCCTAAGATGTATCTGAGTGCATACCCCATATCCACTGTACTGAATCCAAGAGCATCCTGACTTGTGGCTAGAAGTTGAAATCTAATTTTTGATTGCCCTGACAACTGTCTCTCCAGAATTATCTGAAACCAGACCAGTTTTCACTGTTGAACACGATTTCCCACTCTCTTAGAACACAAAGGTCCTCTGGGGCAGGGGACATAGTATAATCACCTAATTAGGTGGTATCGTAAGGAGTATGCACAGTGGAGCAGAGTTAGATTTCTGTGTCTTGAAAAGCCTACAATTGATTGACAATTCAGTGACTCTGCGAAGAATGAGAGGAAATAAAGTTGTTTTCTGCATTCTTGTCTTTTTGAGGATCTGGTGGGGATGTTTTCTTTCAGGAGGTGTTACAGGCCTTGAAGTAAAGAGTTAACAGCTCTGGAATCAGCCTACCATGCATCTTCTACATTGTCATTATCTTTTGACCTGCAGAGCAAACCCAGTATCTTGCCCCATCCCCAGTTCCCATGACAACTTGCTGTTCTGTGGGAGATGGGTCAAGGAGAATGTTTCTTGGTAGGTGAAAGTGTTAGCCAATAGTGCAGGAATTTTTAAATGATGACTTAAGCACTGGATGAATGTCCTTTTTAAACTAGCAGGACTAAGATAATTAAATAATAGGCTATGTGTTCTTTTAAGGTGTTAAAGGGACTTATAATCACAAACTTTGTCAAGGTTTTTACATTCTTGAAAACCTTGACACATGTTGCAAAATGCTAATGCCTGCTCCTGTTCGCTCAGCTGTACTTCCTGATGAGCAGTGTCTTTAAATGTAATGAAGCTCAGGCTATTTTGTCAGTGTTACTTAATTATGTCTGGACAATGGAATTCAGTAGCTTGTTACAGAAGTGGCAGAACCAAGGAATTTTTATTTTCTCCATATGGCTATCCTAACCCTAGATTGCCCACAAATGTCCTGTGGCTTCTGTTCTTCATAGCAATTCCATTTCTCTCATATCCATCACCATTCCTTTTGCAGAGTTTCAGACTGATCCCTGTATACACTAGCTTTCTCAGTTTACACTTATCATCTTTGTTCATTGCCCCTTGAACTTCGAGGGGGAACTGGCAGTCTTATGTTGGACTTAGTTCTGAAAAGTGTGTGTGCATGTGCACACTAACTGGATGGCAGGCCAAGTAGCTGTTAAGTCACACTGTAGCCTTAGCTTTCAAAACAGACATTGTATTTCTCTGCTTTACCTGTCTGCTGACTTTTGCAAGACCCATAAATCCTTCAAGACCCCAGTCTTCTAAAATTTAGTTAAAATTGGCCAATAGGTTCCAAAGTTAGTGGGGGCAGCGTGGATGGGAGAGGGGAAAATACAATTGGTTGGCATAATTCTGAAGCCTTCTGTCTGGAGGAAACCAGACTAAACCACCTTTATTTCTGCCTTTTGCAGAGGAAGCAATGTGTGATTAGCTCAATTTTATCTGTTGATTTGGGATCTTAAAATTCTCCGAAGTGTTTTACGCATCTGTCTGATTCCATAAAGTGTCAAATTTGCATGCAGATCTGACTAGAGCTGAAAGATGTGCAAAATCACTTTTGGCAGTCAGCTTTGTATTCCCTAAATGCCTGAGGAGGTTCATGGTAGGATGTCTATAAGGAGGTACATGGAGTATCTTGTACTAGTAAAATGTCAACTCTCTCTAGACAATGTAATCTTTCTGCTGAGTTTGGATGGCATGCAAATATCTTGTGAAAAAGGCTAAAAGCCTTTGCTTTGAATGTGTTCTTTGGAGACATTCTAGAGAAAATGTGGGTACCTTCTGGAGCAAATACTGCTGCCAATATAATAAGAATTTCTTTATCAAGCCTGAGGTTTGCCTGACAAAAGGGTGTTTTGGGGATTTAAGAAATTCAAATTTGTTCCATTACCTTTGTTTTATAACAGTTCAATTTTGCTGTTCCTAGTCTCAGCTTGTTAAAAGAAACATTCAAGACATTTTTTATTGTAGTTAAATACATTTCTTAGTCAAGTACCTTTGTGCACATATTTATAGCAAACTCACCTGCTGCCTGAGGAGCTGAGTCTTGGTAAATATTTCTCTTTAATTTGTCAGTGGGTCAAAATCATGCACATGTGGATTTCCCAGTTGATCATTAATAAGACCAATTGATACTCCTGGTAATTAAAGCATGACAATAATACTGGGAGTGCTTGCTGTCCTGAGTAATGTGTTTGCAGGTGGAAGCCTGGAAGGTTCAATTTAATGAGTTTGCAGTGTGAGTGCAGACATCCATGGAAAAAGAATAGAACTACTGAAACTGGTCAGATATGAACTAATCATAACAAATGATTTTTCTATAGGAAAGAAGTTAGTGCTCTCATGCCGAGCAGGAAGAGAAAAAGTTTGGTTAGGGTTGTTGGGGTTTTTTTGCTGTGTTTTTTTTTTTTCTTGTGTTGTTTTTTTCTTGTGTTGTTTGGTTTTTTTTGTTGTTTTTTTTTTTAGATTTAATTTTTGAATTTTTTTTTTTTTTTTTTTCTTATAAAAGGAGTGATACTGCATGGATTTTACAGCTTAGAGCTCTATAGGCCTAATTTGCTTTCTGGACAAAAGGACTGAACCCTGAGTTCAGGGGAAATTACAGTCTCTCTTTTGCAGCCATTTAAAAGAATTGTAGAATTTTCAATGTAATGAAAATGGGAAGATTAACAGACAGTAAACAATTTAGCCTTCAAAGGTTATTGAGTGGTCTTAAAACTACTGGATTTTTAGATGGTCATAGAAAGAAGTGTAATTTACTCTTTACCTATAAAGTTACTTTTCCCAAAATACATTTATATACTGTATTGCATATGTTTTTTATTTTGCTGTGGGCAAATATCTTGGTATAGATTTTCATGTAATTTGAATTTACTAGATACTTTTTTATTTTATAATATACTAATTTTCTCTGAAGGCAAAATGAGACAGTTAATTTCTCTGAGGCTACAGGATTGAACTGTGTGCTGTTTTTTTCCAGAGGGAAGTGTAATGTAAAGAAACTTCTTTGAGGAGGAGAGTAGGTACAGTTTTTCTTCATAGTGGCTAAACCTATTTTAATGTTACTGTCTGAAGCTGTCACTGTCATTTGTCGACTGAGTATGGTAATAGCTGGCTTGACTCAAAGAAGCATAGAGTCATAGAATGGTTAAGACTGGAAGGGATGTTAAAGATCATCAGGTTCCAACATCCCTTCTATGAGCAGGGACACCTCACACTAGACTAGGCTGCACAAAGCCTCATCCAACATGGCCTTGAACACCTCCAGGGAAAGGGCATCCACAGCCTCCTTGGGCAACCTATTCCAGTGAAGAATTTCATGAAAACTTCTTCATGGTGAAGAATTTCTTCCTGATGTCTAACCTAAATCTTCCCTCTTTCAGTTTAAAACTGTTACCCCCTATCACTACCCTGTCTTTTGGAAAGCCCCTCCCCAGCTTTCCTGTAGGCCCCCTTCAGGTACTGGAAGGCTGCTGTAAGGACTGCCTAGAGCATTCTCTTCTCTAGGTTGAACAGTCCCAACTCCCTCAGCCTGTCTTCATAGCAGAGTTGCTCCAGTCTTTTGATCATCTTCATGGCCCTTCTTTGGACCCTCTCCAGAGGGTCTTTCCTGTGTCTCTATGTCTTTCCTGTGATGAGGGCTCCAGAGCTGTACACAGCTCAGCTGTTCATAACCTGTACACAGGTTATTAGCATCATCTTGTACAAGCTAACAGCTGCACAGACATTGAGGATGGTGGTACATGGGTGGGGATTTTTTTGGTAGTAGGGATTTTTCAGGTTTGTTTTGGATTTGGTGGTGTGTTTTTTTGTTTGTTTGTTTTTTGTTTGGTTTTTTTTGTTTTGTTTTGTTTTTTTTTTGGCTGGTGGTGGTTTGGGGTTTTTTTTTCTTCTTTTTTTGGTGATGGCTTTTATTATGAGCCAAACAGAAAAACCTCATTCATCCTGTCTCCCTGCTTTTCATTGTCATGTTTAGAGCCCAATGTGGGGCTAACCATCCTCAGCTATTACTGACTGCCGATTCACATAGGCTGGCATTGTAGGGCTTAGGTGGGGTGCTGGGGAGGACACTGGCACAGGCAGCCAGGTGCCTCTGACAGCCTGGTAAGTAACACACCATTTACCTAGCTCAGCTGCACTATGCTGCATGAGCAGCCCTGCACAACAAAAGGCACACATGTGTCTTTTGTAAGCTTCATTAACTCTTTTAGGAGAGTGCTACTTTGACATATTAATTAGTTGCCATGCTTTCTTTTACTCCAAGTTAACCTTTGCTTTGGTCACTTGATTCAAATTGCTGATAATTGCAAGGCTGTTAGAGGTCTGTTTATGCAAAGTGTACTTAAAGGGGCTTTGCTGTCCGAGTGAGCAGGCAAATGTTTCATATCACTCTTGAGAGCTGCTGGATTGTGCTTGCCCCACACTCCTCTCCTTAAAAACAGAGAGCAACCAAGGAGAAACAAAGCAAAGATAGAATAAGAGAATGCCGAAATAAGTTACTGCTAGGGAAACTGGTTCATCATTGGAAAATAAATGAACTAGTGAAAAAGTGGTTTGATATTTTCTTTGCCTAACAAGTTTGTAGTTCCTGCATTATGTTACGGTGTAGTGTGCTCAGCAGTTACTTACTTTAAGACAGTTCAAGACATTTCTAATTTTTTTATATGAATGCTGACTGTACACCGAGAGAAAAAGAATAATTTTTTTGTTTGTTTTGTTGCTTTCTTGAAACTTTTTGGCTAAAGTAAGACCAAAAACATGTGCAGTTTAACTTAAACTGGTATAGCTTTGTAGATCTCAGTCTTGTTGTATAAACGTTTATTGTTGTGCCAGGTTTAATATTTTCCTTAACACGTGTAAGCCTGAAAACTTCAAGCATTTTTTGTAACAGAGTTTATTTTTTAAAAAAACTATTAATAGAAACAATGCTTTTCACAAAATGCTCTTTTGATGCTTTGTTTCAGCTTTTCTCCACTATTTCAGTCCAAGCTAGTGCCTTGAATCTCTATATAATTTTGATTGTACCGAAACAGGATCAGATTTTTGTTTTTATCGATAAATTATTAGAGTGAAAAAAAATAACTCTGGCCTAATTTGTAGAATTGTTTTCAACATGTATTTTCTGTTAGCTAAGTATTGGTTGATGAGTGCTGGTAGCACAGACAGGAAGATGGTTTTAGCCAATCTTCATCCAGTTATGTATTACTAGCTAAGATCTCAATTTTCAGAAAATAGTGACATAAAGCTGACTGTCCCATTGTTTGTACAAACACTTGCATTCAAATGTTACAGAAATGTCCACTTGGGTTTTCTGACTCATAGTTACTTTAAACTGGGACATTACGGTTACTGTAAACCAGGAAATTAGACTGATAAAACAGGAGCTTCTGTTTTGAAATGTGTTGTATTCTTCTTGCTGTGATGATTCACTGTAAAGAGGTCTGGGACCTTCTTTTTCAAATCTATGCTGTAAAATAGCATCTACCATTAGGACTGAGAGTTTTTTCTAGGCTTAGATGAGTCATTCTTATGTATTCCTATTATGGCTTGCACAATGGGATTGTTCCTTCATAGTACTACCATTTTTAAAGTAATAAATGTAGCAGTATAAATACTTTTTCCTGAACTTATCTCCTACAAAAAAGTGCCCTTATCTTGCTGTCAGGAACATTGAAGTTTCTTTTTTTTTCTCTAGGTAACCTACTTTGTAGGGTAGATACTTCTTGAAAGTCTTCCTTTTTCCAGAACCAATCTGTCTGTATTCTTTATTGTGTAAATCCCAGTTTCTTTGTCATTTAATGCATTGTAAATGATTTTAATCCTAGCTAAATCTTCAATTTTAAGTTAGTGCTACATTTTATGAATGTAAAACAGGACTACTAACATGAATCTTGGGGCCTTTCTGTGAGATATCATATGCCTATGACCAGAGTAGTCTGTTAAAGACCGAAGTGTCTTAATTAGGAGAACAGATGGACATGTTTGCATGTACTGCTCTTGAGAGTCATGACTGAGAAGTTGTTACAGACAATCACATTTCATTTTTCCCTACTTGGATCACACATGTGCAGTCACCCAAAAATTTCTGTCATGACAGTTAGCACTGTTTAAATATAAGACTGCCAAGTGTAGCCTGGCAAGAGTTAACAGAAATTGTGCTCTTACAGTGAAATGAGATTGCCTTCTCTCTTGATGAAGGGGATGGGGCCCTTGGGGTACAGGCTTCTGGAATAGAAACTGTTGTTGATTGGATCTGAGGGTTCGTAGAAGAAGGTGTCTGTGAAAGAGCTTTTATGCAAGAACAAAAGACGTTGCACGGGTATTCTGTACAGACTTGTTTCTCATCCTTGGTTTTGATCACAGTTCTCTCATAATTTAAAGCAGCAACTTTGTGACCTGTATGCGTACAGATGCTGCAAAGCGCCTTTTCCAAGTTACTGATTTAACCTTAAATCACCTGCAAAGTGGCACTATTTTACTGAGGCTTGTATTGTGCTTGCTGGTACTATTGCTGAGATGGACAACTTCACTTGCATGGTCAAATGGTTTGTGCTATCACAGGATGCTGTTTTGAGAATCAGAATGAGGTCGCTTTAAATTATGCAGGAAACCAGCAGTGCTGGTTCTGTTACAAACCCTTTGCTGCAGTGAATGGAACAATATCAATGTGGAAGGGGCAGTAATCTGGGAAGCAAGTGTGTGCATCCAGGTGCTTTTTTACCAAAACTAGTTATTTATGATGTGTGTGCTTATGAGCAGGGAAATCCAATTTTGCTAAGTTAAAGTTCAAAGTGTGTTGTTCCTACCCAGGTGTACTTCCCTTTGTTGAAAATCATGAGATGTCAGCCCATTTCTCCAACCTGTCGAGTTCCCCTTGAATGACACCACAACCCTCTGGTATATTAGCCATTCCTTACAGTTTTGTGTCATCAGCAAACTTACTGAGGTTATACTCACTCCCATCATCCAGATCATAAATGAAGAGATTGAACAGCCCCATTATTGAAGCTTGGGGTACGCTGCTAGTTACTGGCCTCCAACTAAACACAGTGCCACTGATCACAACCTTCCGAACTTGGCTGTTGAGGCAGTTTTGATCCACTTCACTGTCTACTCATCTGGCCTAAACTTCAGCAGTTTTCTCTGTGAGCATATTATGGGAGCCGGTGTCAAGAGCTTTACTGAGGTCCAGTTAGATAGTATCCACTGCTCTCCCCTCATCTGATAGGCCATCATTTAATCAGAGTAGCTTGTCAAGTTAATCAAGCGTGGTCTCCCCTTTGTGAAGCTGTGCTGACTTTTTCTGATTATTTTCTTGTTCTTTTGCATTCTTGGAAATGGCTCACATTTGTTCTGTCATCTTCCCAGGGATGGAGGCTGACCAGCCTGTATTTCCCAGGTCTTCCTACTCCTCATCTCTCTGTTCCTACCTTAGTCAGAGAGCTGACATTAACACTGTGCTCATTCATCATTGTAGCCATTCTTGTGGCTTTATTTATGTTTTTCTTTTTTTGTTCAGGGCTTTTTTTGCCTTTGGTCTAGTTTTGGTGGTTTTTTGCCAGGTTTTAATTCAGATGAATTTTTCCCTGTATCATCTCCCTCCATCGCCACTTTAACACTAATGCAGGGAGCAGAAGAGAAGGTAGGAATAGGGCAGTGCAAAATCAGCAGGTAAGTGCCATGACTCCACTTCCTGTGTAAGCTCAATCAGTTTTGCATGTGGTGATTAGAGGTCACATACATTTCTGTACTCTTCACAGGAAAAAAATAATCAGATAGCGAGTATATTGGCATGGTATTTTGTTTGTGGTGTTTTTTAATTTCAGCTTGCTGTTGCAGTAGCCAGGCAGTGGTTCCTTCTGAAGGACAGTATCTTGGCAGCAAGTGAATTTTGAATTATGCTGTAGAACATTATGTTAGACAATCTCAAAAAAAACAAACTCATGTCCAAAACATCCCATCTTGAATACTGCAAGATTGTCTGTCTTAACTAAGTTGCCATGCCCTGCACATGAAAGTGTCCACTTTGCTATAGTCAGATTGCAGGTTGGTTCCAAAGAGCATGAGTGTATTGTCTCTGTATTCTCTTACTTTCACAGCCTCCTGATTTCATTAGGAGTTGCCTCCCTGGCTTTTGGAATGCTGCATGAATTTGCTCTGCCCTCTGTCTCTTTCTGGCCTATCTACTTTCTGATCCAGATTTTGGTGTTTCTGCTTCTTCTCCACAGTTCCAAGTGGCTGGGAATAGTTCTTGTTCAGTCTAGCACCTTTATGCTTACAATGTCTGCCTTTTTCCCACCTTTCATTCTTTCTTTGCATCTTAGTCTCTTATTCTTTCCTTGATTCCTTTGTCCATAACAGTTTTTGAATCATACCCACTTTTGCATTGGATTTTATATAATGGCCTATTCTTTTCTGATTGCAGTAGCATTCCTTTTTCCTCATTTCTTGTCACTTACTGGCCTTCTCTCTGTAGCTTTGTCTTGTAAGACTGAAATCCTTTTGTCCTCAGTTCTTGTCTCCCACCTAGGCTTCCAATATTTTTCTTTAACTTTTTTTTTTTTTTTGTAGTATTCCCTAAAATGTGTATTTTTGGTTTCTTTCTGCTTGCAAAAATATCATTACCTTTTGAGATAGAGAAGTACAAACAATTTATAATGTGGTCTGTGCATTTAGGTTTCTTCTGTAAAGAAAAATAAAAAGTTTGTTAAAACTGGGAGCATTCATAAATATAATATAAATGTTTTGTGTGAACAAATTTCAGCTGCGGCTTTCATGCTTATGAGGAGACTTTCTGTGTGATTAATCACCTACATGCCATGCTGATGTTTCTGTTTCTTTATTGAGATTACAAAACCTTTGTCAAACATCTACCTACTGTTCTGCTTGCTTTTCTTGTCTGTCACCCCTACACCTCTAGGAAATAAAGCAAAACCATTGCTAAAACCAGTATGTAACTTCTGAACAACAGCAGGAAGAGTAAACGGAGACTATCTGCCTGCTAGTGCAAAAAAAAGAAATGAAAAAAAACCCGACAAAAATAGCACAAAACACCCTCAATAACAAAATGCAATCTTGAATACTTGAATTCAAGAATGTGCATATGTGCAAATTAGTATAAGCTGTAACTAAATTATGTTTTTCCTCTCTTCTCATCCTTTTTCAAAGCAGGCTTTTCTCTTATCTTGTCAGTCCAGCATTTTTTGTGGGAAACTGAGTTTTCATAAGAGTTCAAAACTGCTTTTATTGAAAGAGAAAGTACAGTACAAAACAGGCATATGTGGGATATATAGTGTGTCCTCTATGATGAAAAATGGTGTCTAATTGTTATTTTTTTAAAATAGTAATTTTATTATTTCGGCTACTTTTAGCTTTCTTTCCACATGTTATATTTAGCAAGGCTTCTAAGTCTAAGCAATGTCTTCCAAGAATGTTATGTAAGTAGACATATAAATAATGTATTATTATTTTATTTTCAAAATCTCTTTGTATAATGAATGAAATATTAAATCTGGGTAAATCATAGTCATGCTTATGAAGCATGATTTTTCAGTATTTTCACTGATATTTAATATTCAATTCAAGTAAATAATTGCTAATTTATCAATAATGTCAGCAGTACTATTCTCCTGTTGGAAGTGTGCTTATTTATGAAGTTAAATAGTTGCAGTGTAATTACAGTAAAAAGTTTTTTATTTAGTATAATATTGCATGTAAAATTAGCAGACCAAAATATTCCAGAATGTTTAATGCATCAATTATAAAACTAATGTGCGTAAAGTGTGTATTTAGCATCACTTGCATAAAATACTTCCGTGAATTCAGAGATATGTTGTGGGATTTTTTTAGTTATTGTCATGATTCTTTGTCTTTCTCCTACCTGGCTTGCCATTAATGTAGTGGTTTGGGCCCAGCACAAAAGGAACAGCTCCTTGGCTGCTCACACAACTCCCCTTCCATCCCACACACACACACACACACACTCTGGGGCGAGGAGCACAAAGTTCCTGGGTTGAGACAAAGGACAAGGGGGGTTCTTCACTGATTAAGCTCCTGGGCAAAACAGACTCAACTTGGGAAAAAAAAAAAATCACACTAATCAAACACACACAGGACACAGACACACACACAGCAGGGCTTGCATATGTTATCCCACCCCTCCCTTCTTCCCAGGCCCAAATCACTTTATTCCCAGTTTCTCTCCCTCCTTCCCCCCAGCAGCACAGGGGTACAGGGGATGGGGTTTAGAGTCAGTTCACAGGCTGGTGGTTCCTGCTGCTCCTTCCTCAGGAAGAAGGATTCCTTACAGTCCTTCCCCGCTTCCCTATGGGATCCCTCCCATGGGAGAGTCCTCCATGAATGTCTCCTTCATTAGTCCTCCCCATGAGGTCTGGAGCTGCTCCAGCCTGGGCTTCCCACAGAGTCACGGGCTGCTTTGGGACCAAACTCCCCTGGTCTTCCAAAGCTGTGCGATCAGAGTCCCCAGGCAGCAAATTCACCAGCCACAGCATCCAAGTTCAGTGGCCAAGTTCAACCCTCCTGGCACCTTAAGGGAATGTTCCACCACGTTCCTTCAGGAGTGCAGGGGGACAGCTGCCATCTCGCCATGGGTTGCAGGGAGACTTCTTCTAGGGCACCTTCTTCCCCTTCTTCCTCACCAACCACCAGCAACGCCCTGCCTCCCCTGCAACGCTCTTCTCTTCCAGCACAAATCCTAGCTCTGCTCAAGTGTTATAGCTGTTCTTTCATATATTAATCACTGAGGTGCATCTATTGTACCTCTAATGGCTCCTTGTCTGGGTTTTGGGAGCAGGGGGAGCTCCTCAGCTTCTTACCGGAGCTACTCCTTGGGCCTTTCCCCCACTACCAAAAAACCCACCAAGCCAAACCAGAAGTTATAAATTTCATCTTAATTTTTTTTCTTATTCCTGACAAAATGAAATGGAGTGAAACAAATTTGTATTTTTGGGCTGTTTTGAGGGGCAGATTAATATTTTCATGATAGAACTATTAGTCTTACAGCTTGAAATTTTTGATATATGAATTCTGGGGTTTTCTGCCATCAAAGATAATTTGAATGTTTAATACTTAATTTTTTGCTTAACTCCTTTGGTTTGGGATATTGCACTACAGAGGTTCATCAGCAATAAATGTGTTCATTATAATTTAAATAATGGAGTTCTGTGTGTTACGGTTATCAGCTTCCTACATTCTTCATCTCATTTTCTGCTGTTGTAAGCTGTAAGTGACATATGGGGTCCAAGCTGTAGTTCTCATTTCCCAAAACATTGCTAATTTGGTTGTTGGCTCTGGGACATGTGAATATGAGACAACTATGAAGTGTGCTTTTGAACTTTATTCCATATCAGTAAATCTGTATTAGTAGATATATTTCATGGGTTATAAATCAGTAGCAACACTGAATTTGTCCTGTGGCTTGAAGCACATTCCAAGATTTTTTCATGTGACAGGTTTCTCTGTAGGGCCCATCCATCTTGTAGGAGAGAGTTCCGATTCCAGCAAAGGCAAGAATCTTTGACAGCTCAAGTTCTCTGTTAGAAATGTATGGGCTTTGAATTTCATTCTCGCAGCATGTTCAGATGGACACTAGGAAGCAAGTAGCTAAAGCTGAAGATCCAAATGACAGTTGCCTACATATGGTATCTTTCCTAACCAAGTATATTAAAATGTAGTTTTAATCTTTTGGTTTATGGGACTTCAAAGACTAAACTCATATAGAAAGTCTGTGATAGTCTTATCTCAGAGTCCTGGGATTGAGTCTTCTTTATCAGAAGCATAAATAATTTGACACAGTTCCTGACCTTTGGGCAGGAAAAGCCCAGGAGAATGAGATAGTGTGAAGGTTAGTTTGTCTCTCATCCTTTGAGCTGTTATTCACTCATAACTGTCGAGGTCATTGTCAGGACAGTATGGAAGACCATATGGTTGCTACTACGGGGCTATCTTGTCAAATAGAGGATGTCATTGTATTCTGGTTCTGCGTAAACTTTAACCTCTGGAGCCATAATTCCTCAAAATAAATAAAACAGTGAAATCTTTGTCTGTTTTTGGTTTTTTTTTTCCCCTCTGCGCAGTTACAAACACAAAGAACAGAGCAATCACATTTATTGATACACGTTCCTAGCAAGCTTTCATTTATGTTTAATACTGTGGTTTGTGAAAAAAAAACCAAAACAAACCCAAAAACCAAAGTAACAACCACCCTCTCTCCTGGGCAGTCCTTTTCATTTTGAGGTTATCACAGTAAGTAATCAGTGTCTTACTGAGAGCGGTGCAAGGTTAACTGTTTTTTTAACTACAGGACCTAGAAGTGAGGCAATTTGAATATTGGAATACAAAACCAGCAGTGCCTCAAATGTATACACAGGGTCTTATGGAGGAATTCTTTTAGTAGGATTATAGGTCGAGAGTTTGTGTTCCTGATTATGTCTGTCAATCTTCCTCTCAGTAAGTATAGAAACACATCTGTATAATGGAATTTAGATGTGAGGCTTCTGTAAAAGATGACAATACTGTTGCATGTCTGCTGTTCACAGGAAACATTTAACTCCTCCTTGGGTTTAAAATGACCTGTGAATGAGGTCTACTGAATGGATGCTGTGCAAGACGTACATAATGTGAACAACAGACTTTTTTCAATGGGTTTTGTGTGTTTGTGAACTGTTTTATCTAATAAGCTTCCATTTATCCAAGACTGAATCTGATTCAACCTGAAAGCTGCCCTAGTGGCCATAGGACTGGCTAACTGTTTTATTTTTTTTTCTTGATGTAAAACTACACATTCCCCTGACATGCTGACTGTTTTTCAGTTCCCAGTGTGTACAGTTTGTCACATAATGAACTGAGACTTTGTAGAAAATGGTGTATCTCCAGCTTATTGCTATGGTAGAGAACTGTGAAAATCAGCTAATGCCGTTGCCTCTCTGGTCTTTGGTTAAAGTCCTGGTGTAGTTACTTCTGTTTATTCATCTTCTATTAAATTAGGCATGAGTTTCTCTTTCATCCCTGGCTTGACATATGAAAAGTAATTGTTTAATCATGTTTTATAGCCTTGAGAAATTAAGAGCAACTTAGCCAGAGGTTGGGAAGATATCTGGACTATCTCTAGAATTCCCAGTCCAATTACTTTCTTCTTGTTGAACTGAAATAAATTTATCTTTAGAAAATATGAAATGTCAAGCTATGAGTTCCTGTATTAAACATATTTTCCAATTAAAATAATTATGGAAATATGAGTATAGAACTAACTCCCTAATTGCCTGGTGAAAAAATTAATTTACGTAGAATTACAGTAAAAATACAATATTATAATTAGTCTTTTGACCCAGCCATTGACAATAGAATAATAACCTTTTTTGGGGTATTTTTAACTTAGCCTCTTAAGCATAATGACTCTTCTGTGATATCAAAATGTGCTTAACTTTCAAGAACCTATGTGATACTTAGATTTAAGAAGTAATACTGGTACTGTTGTTTTTGGGTTTTTTTTAATTACTGTTTTCCCAGTGCTTTCCAAGCAAAGGATTGGAGCATTGTTATACTTTTTCAGTTTATCTCATAACTATTTCTGGCTTATCCCCATTAAAGGAAAGGTATGATTGCAGAGACAGGTTTTCTGATGTTTCCTTTAAGAAAAGATTGTGTGTGTTGCCTTTTACAGAACTAAAAAGGCCAACCTCAGGAGGAAGAGAATTTTTGTTTTATTGGTGACTTGTAGGAAGATAATAATATTTATTAAGTATTTAATGTATTTTGTTAATAGTAGAGCTGTGGATTGCCCTTTTTTTTACCCTGTTGCCACAGGTCCTATGAGTTAATTCGGAGCTGTTGTTGAGGGCCGGTTTAGTCCTTATCTGCTGTTCAAGATTGCATCCAGTGGTGTGATATAAAAGGCAGTTACCATGTTGAAGGCCACTGATCCTGAAGCTTTTCTTAGAATCTGTGAGGCTGCTTGAAAAGGGGGGCCAACTCTTTGGATATGCTTACCCTCTTGAGGTGAAGGGAAGACTACTAGACTCACCAGTAATCTGCTGCACTGTTACTTCAGCAATGATGTAGCAACCTTGTGAACCTCAAGTCTGCTAGAAAGCTGGAAATAGGAACTTGAATCTCCGAGCATGTCCATAGATGTTATGTTTGCATTCTCAGGTGCGTTGCACTCACCTTCCCTTTAAAATGGAGTTAATCTGTTTGTGAGAGGTAAAGGTGTCCTACACATGCATAGAAGCATTGCTCATGGGAATAAGTATCACTTCTGGACTGGATGGTATGGTCTGACTGAGTTCTGGAGTCATCCAGCACTTTTTATGGAATGAATAATGAACTACCTCCCCACCCCAGAAACTTGTGCTGTGTCCTGTCTTTCTACCTCAGCACACTGTCCTGAACGATTTATCTTTATTCATGTTGTGTGGAAAACACTGGTTGAAGGCTACATCAGTCTCAGAGCAGCTGGAGTAGTGATGCCTGGTATTTTTTTCTCTTCAGTTTTGCACTTGGAAAACAAGTAAATATTGTTTGGATTAAATAAAAAAGACAGCTATGTAAAATTTGCTCCGAACTCTGCATCCATCTTTGGTTTAATCATCTAAGAGCAAATCAGATTTTCTATTGGGAGGTATGTATTTGTGTTACTTGTCCTTGTGCAGTAGTACTGCCAATTATATTTATTAGCCCTAAATATTAAACAGCTGGCAGGATTCCTTTGTATATAAATAAGACATTTGAGACCTGGAAGAATGCCATTCCTAATACAGCCAGCTGGTGCTTTTTACAGTTACACTCAGCACAACACTACTGAATTTCATTGTATGTTCAGTGTTGTATTAATGACAATAGGAGAACATGAAGTGGTTTGGGATTTCTGTAGGAAATGCCTTTGTGTAAAAATACATTGTTTTGAAAGACTGGCTATACCAAGGAAATACTATATTATGCACCTGTTTTGTGCATTTTGATGTAAATACTTTTATGTTTGTGTTTGGTTGCCAAATTCAAAGCAACAAACTGCAGAGGCTTTTAAAATGTGAATTTTTAAGTGTTCCTCTGCCACAAATGTTTTTCACTTTCTGTGCAAAGATGATGTTTTCTTATTTAAGTAATGCTGCTGCTTCTGAAACCCTTTGCTAATGTGCTAATATTTGAGGTTTTGTGATGGGTGGTTTTTTGTTTCTTTGTTTTTGTTTTGTTTAGTTTTTTTGTTTTTGTTTTGTTTTATGAAGGCATGATTGAATTCTTGTTAGAGTCCAAATAATAACTAAAATAATAGCTAATATGTCTACCTACTATTAATTTGTTCCTATTCTACATATTAGAAAACTGAGGCACAAATGTGGGTAAGGGGTATCTCCAGGTTTACCTAACCAGTGAACAGTTTGGAGAACTGGCTTCTTTACATTCTGCAACTACTGTCTTTTCTTTATAAGGCTTTGCTGTCCGTACTGGCCTGGCTACGTCCAGAAGTAGTGCTTTAGGGGAAGCAGAGGATAACGTTGGAGGACCTAATGCTTTTATTTGTACTATTATTAAATATTAATAGGAGCTTACTGTTATGAGCCACTTCGCTGGAAGTGTTATGTCTAACATTAAGTGTGAAATTCTCTCTAATCATAATTACTGAAGACACAGTTTTTCCATGTCCACTACTTGGGACAAAATTCTGCTTGCTGAAGTACATGTTATACTAAACAGCTGCTTATTTCTGTCTCTGAAACACCTACACTTAAAGGTTGACCGTTACCTACTCTGTACAATAGTCATGGATGAAAGGAGTTTAGATGTGACTGGTAGTTCAACCATGAAGAGTGTTGGCTGCATTGAGAACTTCCCAGAAAATATGTTTAACCTGTGAGATAAGTAAAATTTAAAACTGTTTCTCCAGGAGGCATGCAGCCTAAAGAAAAAAAGAAAAAAATTGTAAATGTTTTGCTTGTCCAAGCTATCAATGGACATTGGAATGCTGGATTTAGATGTCTGTTACAAGGTCAGATGTTTTCCCCATTGTAGTGACCTTTTTACCCCACTGTGATTTAGAGGATTTTGCTTGCAGAGCGGTGAGAATCAGCTGTCCTTACAAGTTTGATGATGAGGTACTCAGCCGCCTAGCAATAAGAGATAGGGAAAAAAGATAGCTTTACTTATCTTTGTGCAGTTTGGTTTGCCAGTAAGTCTAGTTCTTCCATGATAAGGTGTTTTCTTACAATATTGTGTGTTTAGTACCTATAGCAGAGTAATATTTACCTTTTAAACCCCCACTTATTGTAATGTTTGTTATTTTACTTCCCAGATGCAAGGTCTTTAAAAACTAAGAGGCATTAATGAATGCAGGACTTTTTGTTGTTTTTGTTTTGAGAGAGAAAGAGAGTCATGCTTTATGTTATGTGTGTATTTGTTATGCTTTGGAAAAATGAGATTAACTTAGAAAGATATTCAGATCACTGTGGCAATATATTTTGTGCTGTGGGTAGCAGTGGATTCAGGTCTAGTAAGTAGAGGGGGAAGGTTCTTGTTCTTTCTGCCCTCCTTCATGTCTGGTCTTATTTTCTAACCAGGCTATGATTCTATAGTCACATCATGGGATACGGTTTCTCTCCAGTCCCCTGTACAGTCATGTGCTGGGAAACACATGTTCTGTTCAGGAGGATAAGGTGAGCTTCCTTTTCTTTAAATCAATAAATAATTATATTTAAAATATATATATTTGTGATTTTTTTTCTGACTTTCACTATTTTGGCTTTGCTTATATTGAAAGAAGATAATATGAAAAACAGAAAAAATACTAGATAAGAATTTTCCATTAGATCCATTAGATTGTTTTAGTTTATTTGGGGTAAATTTTGAGCTGTGCGTAGTGTGGCAAAAGTCTCACTTTTTGTCAGCCAGATTTAATACCTAGGTACTCTTGATTTCCCCTGAGCTCTTATCAGATGAGAAACTAAGATTTTTGTCTTGGTTGTGATTCTGAAACTATTTTGCTTAGTTATAAGGAACCACCAACTTTTAGGCTGAAGCCACATAAACAAAGTCTTCCGAATATAATGATTTGCCATCAAGTCTGTTTCATCTCCCACAAATGTGAAGACTTCAGTGAATAACTGAGCAGAGGAGAAGAGCATAGTTGTAATACTAGGTGGACCAGGGACTGAATATTGTTGCATGTAATTTTGTACTAATGTATCCTTCTTTCAACCTTGCGTTCTCTCTAGTATGCTTATCTTCTGTCACAGTAGATTTTTGTAGTTTAACAGTTATGACTAGTTGATGTAAAGTCATAGACTACTAAAATAGCATGAGTATAAAGTGTACCAAATTCTGTGTCTTGGTAGGGTTTATATGCTGGTAATGATAATTTCACCGTGTAACTCAATTGGAAAACTCTTGCAATGCAACTTCTTTCATGTGCAACTTAGAAAAAAACTAACAAGAACTGGAGAGAGGCAGAGTACTAGCAGGTATTTTCATTAACTTTTGAAAATTTCTTAAACTCCCAAATCAGATCATTTTCTCTCCTCTGATCTCAGCTGATTGGTATTTATGGGCCTTGCATCAGCATCTTTGGTGACTTTATGAGGAAAGTGTTTTCGTATTGGTGAACTGGTCTGGAATGCATTTTTCTATGATGTAGTCATCACAGGGCTTTTGTTAATAACAAGCTTTCAGAGCTTGTGCATCCTGTTACTATTTTGTTCAACTTGTATATCATATGTAGCAAAGTTCCACCTTCCTTTTGGATTTGAATTATTTTATTTCTAGTCTCCAGCTGTACTAAAATGTGTGCTAATTTTTATTGGCTGTTTGATTTCCTCACTCCTTTTCAGAATTCTGGTGGTTGTTTATAGAAATCTCTCCTTGAACATTTTTTCTTTCAAGTAACTGAAAAAGTTCTTTTTCTCTCTATATTGACTGTGAAATTGCATAGGACACATTAGAATCGTGTTCAATGTATGTGAAGCTTGATCCTTTTAGTGATCTAAATTTGGTAATATTTAATGTTACAGTGAGAAAGTCAACAGAAGGTGTAAGTACTGAAACAAAGGAGGCATCTAAGTTACTCATCTTGTCTTAAAGTCCTGAAATCTGTTTCCCAAATGACGGCTTCAGCATGATGAAAATGTTTGAAATACTGGACAATATGTGATAGAGAAAGTGTTATACTGAAGTATATACATGTATATGTTTAATTATGATATAATTACCTTTTATCATACTAAAATAATTTTAGGTCAACTTATCTTATGGAAAGTTCTTTAAAAAAACTCCACGAACCAAAAAACCAATACAAATGTTATTTGGATAACTGGCAAATATTCCCATGCCTGAGGCTTTCAATCTTGGCCTGTTATGTTGCTTTGATATAAAGTTTGTCAGATGTTTCATACTTTAAATAGATTTTCAGTTAATTAAGATGACAGGCACAAAGCTGTCAGAAAATTACTTGTAGACCTTTTGGGTTGTTTTTTTTAAAGATACAAACGTTTGTGGTGGTGATGATTTGTCTCTTTTGTTGTGGTTTCCCTCAGCCCAATATTATATCTTTGTTTTTTAGTCCTTTCTGAAAGTCTTGCTTTTCATAAAGCATCTCTCTTTGGAGGTGGAGTTTTATTTCAATGTTCAACTCAGACTATGCACATACTCTTACTGTGTTATGGCAGATGTCCTTTGAGTGGAAGATCAAGGATTCCCAAGGCAAGTGTCAGATATATATCAAAAAGTTAATGAAAGTTTTGTATCAGGGAGGATAAATATGGCACATTTTATGCAAAGAGCACTGTGTGAGCCTGCAGGATGCTTACCTGCAACAGCTACAAATATATGAAACAATTTATTATAATACTGACTTGACAAAGATGTCATGGAACTGAATAGCTTTAGTTAACAATGTTTGCTGGTAGCACTTCTGTTTCCAAAATAAGAAAATTAGCTTAATGTTTGTACATTTCTGGAACAAAGAAATAGAATTGTAAAAGAACAGAAAAAAAAATATGTCGAATATTTTTTTATGTTGATCTCTTGTTTCCAATGGAAAGAACATTTCACTAGAAATGTCTCCTTTATGCTTGTACTCAGGACCTCTACTGAACTTTCTTTTGTAAAAAACCCATTAATTTAACATAAAATTAGTCACTGAGGAAAACACTAATTCTAACCAATATTGAGTAATATCAGAAATGCCTGCTGATCATTGATCTCAACACTTATAGGAATTGAACATGTATTATGTATCTTTGGAATATTTCAGCATTCCCAAATGTTGCATGAAACCCCCATATGCCTAACTCTGAACTCATGATGGAACATTTGACTATTGTGATTTTCTGTTCGCAAACATAGATTTTATTTATTTTTTCCACATTAAGACCTTAATGGAAATTCATAGTGCCTAGGCTAATCCTAGTTTTGAATACTATGCTTGGCTTGTTTGTGAAACCATTGCCTTCTTTTCTGCATAATCTTTGGAGCAAATGGAAACTGTACAGACATGTATGCATTGAAGTGTGTGTATATGCCGGGGAAATGAACATCCCACTTAATAGTTTTTGAACTCGGAGATGAATTTTAACAATTTCACACAGGAGCAAAGGTCTCCGAAGGCTTAAGTCTCTACAAGCCTTATGAAAATAAGTAATAGGAAAAGAAGAGGGAGAGAAACAGATGGCATCAATGCTTCCAATGAGAAAGAGACATTTTTTGCGCTCACCTTTTATTAGACATCAGAGTCCTTGTCAGAGACCAGACATGAGGCAGATTTGTAGGAAATTAGACTTAATGAATTTGGTTGCTCGAGGTTGTTTGTTTACCTCTTTTTATCATAATTGCTGGGCAACCAAAGGAGGAAAAATAAAAAAATAAAAAAATATTACTTGCCAGTTGGTATTCTGTCAGTGAAATGTTGCCAAGTTGCATGCACTGGCTATCTGAAAAGTGAGATTCCTGTCATAATCTTCTTTTTGTTTGGGAAGGAAATTGCTTGGATAAATAGCAGAAGGCAGGAAGTGCCTACATGGGAATACATCCTCTTCTGTCATTGCTCAGCAAGGCATAATAAATATGGTTTTTTTCTGCTGGCTGAAAACCTGTACTGAATAGTAAGAGGCAGTAGATGAGAGCAAGGTCAGTTTTCAGTATTAGAACAAAGAATATTTTTCAGGTAGAATTTTAGTGGTGGCTCTGCAGAAGCTTATATGAACACTTTACAGAAAGTGAAAAGCAATTACACTGACAAAAATATTAAATAATTTTAAAATGTATTTTATAAATAAGCACTGATTTGACTGCTCTGCTCAGCAAGGGTGGGACATCAAAGCACATGAAGTTGTTTTTGTGAGGTTTTGAAGTAATTTCCCTCAGTTACTATTTTTATGCTGATTTCCTAGCACTATTCCCAGTGTGTGTTCTAGCATGCACAGTGCTTATGTAGTTTAAGGTATGTTCCACCTAGCCACTATTAGAATTACTAGTTTATGTTAAAAGACAGTTGGAAATTACCTGAAATGATGTTCATACTGAATAATACCAAATACGTAATAATACCAAATTTTTATAAGCAAAATAAAATTGTAAACAAAATTTGTTAGACTGTTGTCTGAGATGTGTCAATGGAGCGTGGGTTCCATAGAGACTTTGAAAAATTATCAAACTCCATTTAATGTAGATGTTTGATAGTTTAGGAGTTTTATAGCAATATGACAGTGAAAAAAAAATAAATAGTTTATTGGAATAATTCAGTCACATTATAGGCCAATGGCATCCTGGGGTGCATTAGAAAGGGTGTGGTTAGTAGGTCAAGGGAGGTTCTCCTCCCTCTCTGTTCTGTCTTGGTGAGGCTGCATCTGGAGTATTGTGTCCAGTTCTGGGCCTCTCAGTTCAAGAAGGACAGGGAACTGCTTGGAAGAGTCCACTGCAGAGCCACAAAGATGATTAAGGGAGTGGAACATCTCCCTTATGAGGAAAGGCTGAAGGAGCTGGGTCTCTTTTACTTGGAGAAGAGGAGATTGAGGGGTGACCTCATCAATGTTTACAAGTATGTTAAGGGTGAGTATCAGGACGATGGAGCCAGGCTTTTTTCAGTGATGTCCAGTGATAGGACAAGGGGTAATGGATGAAAACTGGAGCATAGGAGGTTCCATGTGAATATCAGGAAGAACTTCTTTACTGTGAGAGTGACAGAGCCCTGGAACAGGCTGCCCAGAGAGGCTGTGGAGTCTCCTTCGCTGGAGACATTCAAAACCCGCCTGGACATGTTCCTGTGTGATGTGCTCTGGGTGACCCTGCTCTGGCAGTGGGGTTGGACTAGGTGATCTTTCGAGGTCCCTTCCAACCCCTAGGATTCTGTGGTTCTGTGATACGTGTTGAATTGTAAATCACGAAATAGCCTTCAATTTCTTCATGTAAACGTAAGTTTTTTTATAGGAATGATAAGAAGTCACAAAAGGTGAAGTATGCAACAAGAAGGATGAAAGAACTGAGATCAATCATGCTCTACTTTCCCATATTGAAAGGGAACTTTTTGGTGTGACTGCTCATGACATCCTAGGAAATGGCCTACATTCACTTCAGTACATTCTCTTCCATGAAGAAAGTGAAAGAAAAAAGAAGAAAAACAACGGGCAGAAGTCCACCACACTCTAGCTGGAAAAGAAAGTCTGTTCCAGAAAAGAAAATCCTTTCTGTCTCAACTTTTTCAGTCAGTATTGCTGGAGCATAAGAGTTAAATTGTCTCACTGGGAATCTCGGAGATTTTCCTATACCATTGAAATTACTGTTTTGTTTCCTGCCATTGATAAATGCAGCACCCAAAGCCTCAACACAGCCACAGCACAGCCTTAGAATTCCAACTCCCCCATCATGCTGCCATAAAATCCCTGACACGATTTTGTAAATATCTTTTGAAACATTGAATATAGCCTACCTATGGGACTTCTTGGAAGCTAGTCCTGTTGTTTCATTCTTCTGTTGTTTGGAACCTGGCTCCTTATTTCCAGTGTTGCCATGGCCAGGACTGGTAAATATCCATTAGTTTTGTAGCTGCATAGTACTGAAAGAAAGTTGAGACACCTCTGAAGTATAATCCGCCATGGACCAGAGTTACCCAAGTAATTGCATGTAATTGAGGTAAGAATTAAGTTTACGTCCCACCAGTGTCTGACTTAGACAGTGAAAGTGCAGAGCTTTCATACAGTTGCTCTGCCAGCATCTCAATAGATTTCTTTAATTTTTCATCCTGACTCCCACCAACGTGCTTCCTCCTCAGTATTATATAGCACTAGTTCCCTCCTTCCTGGCTCAGGTAACCTCGAGGTCTTTTCTAATTCCTGAGAAAGTGTCTGTGCCCGAATTCTCTTTGCAGTATTTTACTGCTGTTGGTGCTGTGTAGTCTGTCCATCTCCTTGTGACAATTTTTCCATCTTTTTGCTTATTCTTCTCATACCTTCTGGTTTGTCTTTTTCATCTGACTGGAAGACAAAAACATAAACTGTTCTTACTTTCTCTTAGCAAAGCCTCAGCAAAATGAAATTTTGTATAGGAAAATGCAGTATCCTCAGAAATAGATCTTTTTTTGAGGTCTGTTGGGTTTCTATTATGTCTAAGTTTGGCCAGCCATACTTTCTTGTTTAATGCTTTCTTTCACCTTGCATTACGTTCTTGTTCCTGCAGAAATATTAGTGATTGCATGGTTGCATATGATGTGCTGTGTAGGAGAGTTGATTGAATATAAATTAGCCCACCACCCCATGCTAGTTTTCCATGGGATGGTAATAGTTCTGGGCAGGTGAAGGTGGCCAGAGGGGAAGCTGCCACCACAACAGACTGGACTCGGTGCTTAAGGTGCAAAGCAGCATGTTCCTTTCTGCTGTCTTGTTGCCATATATAAACATGTACCTCACATCTGAAGTTTTGTCACAGTGGTTCTTATATCTCTATCTCATTATTCTCTTTGCATTTCACTGTGTTATTTCCTTTTTGACTGGATTCCTCTTCATAACTTTTCAGTATCCTATAATTTATTAGAACTACCTGTCTTTTGACCTGTTCAAGCCCTAGATATCCAGGTTTCTGCATACTTAGAATGCTCTTCTTTATTTTCTGTACTCTAAGATGAAAATACTGGTATTTATTGCAACATAGTAATTCTGGACTCTTTCAGCTGATGTACCCCCCACTTCCTGGTAGATCTGAATTCTCCTTGTGTTTAATATCTTAGTTTTTTTCTTTCTTTTTTTTTTTTCTTTTTTTTTCTTTTTTTTTCCCTCTCATCTCTGCATCTCTTTTGTTGCTTACACTAAAAGCACCTTTTCTGTAGCTTTTATTGTAAGGAATAATCTTATTTTTTACACTCTGCTTTTATGTAAGATTTGAAAATAAACTTTATCCTGTACTTATTCCTGTTTTTCTCTTTCTTCCTTTTTAACTCGTACTTTGTTGTTCTATTATTGCAGCTAGCTTTTTGGGGATATAGGTCAGAATGATGCCTGCACAAAGTGAAACTGTATTGACTACTGTAATACTGAGTAGGCTATGTGGCATCAAAGGAGGTTTATTTCCTGTTGTGACTTAGCCTCTTAATAGCCAGCATGTTTTTGTGACAATACTTCTGCAAATCTAAGGTCTACATTCTCAACTACTAAAGGTTTTTTGCTTATTGATTTTTTATCCTCTCTGGAATTATAATTGATTTCATTGCTGAAAAGAAATGCTGTGAGAGGCTTAGTCTTGTTTGGTTACTATCTGATACTTTGTTGTAAAGGCAGCAGAGTGGGAGGTGGTAGCTCTTCAAGAGCAATAATGGGAAAAGAACAAGAGGTGCTAAACCAGCATGACTTTGCATTAAAGAGGGTATGCATATTCTCACTTTGGTCTGAAGTGGGCATGGGTTTAGCATTTTGCAGCAGAATAACAATATAGAATTTTTTTTATTATGTGTGTTCGGAACAGGTTTGGTCTGTCAAGTCTTTATAAATGATGCCTTAAAAGACTGGTATCGTGGGATGCCCCAGGAACGTAACATATAAGGATTTACAGTGAAAGACTGCTGTTCTTCAACTGATCCCCTGAAATTGACATAGGAGCAATGGACAGTAGTGATTAAATAACAAAACATTCAATATTATATAAACCAACATGCATTTTGTTTCATGTCTTTCTTTACTTCATTCCATCCCTGGAATAAGAACTTATCTCATTTCTTTATTTTTATTTTTTAAAGAAAGTAATTTGTAACTATTGTAACTTTACAGAGCAAGTTGAACACATGAATTACAAGTACAGCAATAAAAATTTAAACAACTATAAATAAAGGTGTTTCAGAAACCTCACTCAGTAGAAGAAACTCATGGGTCATGAAAGGGAAATTGTCTTGATGTTCCTAATGATCTGTTTAGAATCAAGATCACTTGGGCATGGCAGTAGGATAATTTACTGAGCAAAGTTGCTATGTATGAGCAATGCAAATGTACTACTTGTTTTTTAGTTTGGTCATAGTAATTACTGAAGTCACAGACCTACTTGAATCGGGTACATATTCTGATTTTGACATTTCCTGTAGTTTCAGTTACTCATTTCACCTTAACTCTTTCTAAAGCAATAGCTGCAATCTCCATAATTTTGTAACAGCTAAAGTATTTTGGTGAAGTTAGTACCTGGTGCTTCTGTTCAGCAGCAGTTCAGCATTAAATGATAGGTTTGAAATTTTGTTGTTTATATAAGCGGAGTAACAGAGACTACAATTGTTTCCAAACAGTTTGGTCTTCTTTGCAACTTAATGAATTGATAATTGCATGTTGTAATATCTAGGTGAAGAACATAGTAGGGGTGCTGCCTTTACTGCGCATTTCATGCATCTACATTGTCATGGTCCGATATCGTTAGTAACAAACTGCCAGAGGTTAGGATGATTCCGTGACATTCCTCCATTTAGTCTTATGTGGGAGGAGGGAAGATCCTTACATTCATGTATACATGTTGGATAAGAAACTTCTGGAAAAAGAAAAAAGTACTATGAGACTTGTTCAGAAAAATAACATCGTCTGTGAAGATGTTTTAAATTCTGCAGTTTCCTAGTTTTGTTTCTGTCTCCCTCTAGACATGTAAAATATGTTGAACTCATAAGAAATTATGGAAGAGATAATAAATAGATCACTTACGAATCAGTGTGAGCTGCTTTAACTGTACATAAAATTATATCTCATTATGCAATCTAGTTTCATCCAGTTGTTATAACCGAATTTTTACTTGTCCAAGACAGACTTATAGTTAAATAGGTACATTCAGCTTCATGGGAGGCAATTACAGCATCTGAGTGGCTTTTTGCAACAGGACTAGATTATTGGATCAGAGGTTGACTTGTACAAGGACATCTCTCGGAGGATGGTACTCCAGTCAGTTTTGGGGATTTGTCAGAGGCTACCTCTTATGTAGGCAAGAGCCTGTCCTTGTATGATGGGCTGCCACCTGGCACCCAGCTCTCAGTTGGCCACGAGCTCTAGTGTAGTCACTTTGATTCAGAAGGTCCCTGTACTTCTAGCTCTTTGGCTGAGTAGCATGTTAGGGCTTGCAGCAGCATTTCAGCTGCTCTACACAGATTTTAACTCTGCTGGGCTAGTCAGGAAGAGATAAAACTTGTGTATAGTTAGATCTGTAAAGTGAACTCAAATAAACTTTGTTGCAATTAAAGGACCAATATTTATACTGCTTTTATCTATTGGTTTAATAACATGATTTAAAATCACATCTTCAGTGGTACTTTGATAATTTAATTGTACAGACCAACTCTTAATCATATCAAAACTTCCTTCAGTTAGTGGCTTGGGACTGAGAAATTTCAGATGTTACTCTGATGTGGACACTATTTTTTTTTTCCCCATTCTGTCTTTGTGTGTGATGCGAGTATGGTAAAACCTGGAAACAGTTAAAAATTCTGCACCTCAGTTCCTTTTTTGGTATAGTAGGAATAGTACTTTCTTAATGGCTGCTCTGCACTACCCCAAGGTCCTGCAGCAAAAGGTGCTTGTGTAAAATGAGTAATTGTTAAACTAAGATCTTAAATATGACATTGATGTGATTTGATTTTTGAAGGAAGATGGTGCTAGTCATCCAATCAGGGAGAAAGCAAAGTAAGATGCATCTTAAATCACTTCGTTGTATATGACAAATATTTAAAGTACCGCTGTGTGTATATATATATATATTTTTTTTTTTTTCCCTGTGATTTGCAAATATTCCTCTTCAGTGAGTATGACTTAAGGTAGGACTGGTACATGAGTATTTCACAGATAGGACACTCATTCCTTCCCTTGTCTGGGTCAAGTAAGTTTGTCAGCTGATGAGTGATGTAAAAAAAAAAAAAAAAAAAATAACTATATATACTTCAAAAACCATTTTAGTGTCATAGGCTTTATAGTCTGTGGAAGAATTAAGTAACCAAGATAGTTACAATAAATTTACAGTAATTTTAGTAACTCTGGAAACTGGGCTGGGCTTGACTGTTTTCCAGAAGATGTATATCCAAACAAAATCAATGTTCATGCTTTAAACAAATATATTTTGTCACATTTGATTGAGACTTTGCAGAATTTCAATGGGAGCCATTTGCTTTCACTTGGTGAGGTTTAAAATCTTGATTAATCTTTGAAATACAACTTGATTGTAACTGAAAATGTGATGGTGTTCCAGTGAACCTCTTCTGTTTGAGGCAAGTGCAGTTGTAGTAAAGACGTGTTGGGATCATTTATGAGGGGACAGCACTGCATTTAGTTTGAAATATCACAGATTTTTAGTAATACAAAACTACTGCGTCATCTCTCTCATACCACCTTGAAATAACTTGGTACAATCTGACTTCTTAATGGTAAATTCTGTGTTCATTAAAGATGTTTGTGTCTTAATAGGAAAAAAAAGTGCATGTTCAACCAGACTTTGTTGTCTGTTTTAGTGATGTCCAAGCTAAGTGATTTCTGCTTTTTCACAGCTTTTGTCTCTAAATGTGATTTTTATTGGTATAATCATTAATTTCATTTAATTAATTTCATTTTTCTCTTTTTTTTTTTTTTTTTTTCAGTGGGAAGAGATTAGTGGTGTTGATGAACATTATACTCCAATCAGAACTTACCAGGTGTGCAACGTTATGGATCATAGTCAAAACAATTGGCTGCGAACAAACTGGATTCCACGCAACTCAGCTCAGAAGATATATGTGGAGCTGAAGTTTACTTTGAGGGACTGTAATAGTATCCCTCTAGTTCTGGGCACTTGCAAAGAGACCTTCAATCTGTACTACATGGAGTCAGATGATGACCATTTGGTAAAGTTCAGAGAGCATCAATTTACAAAGATTGACACCATTGCAGCTGATGAGAGTTTCACCCAAATGGATCTTGGGGACAGAATTCTCA
>NW_009952564.1:628421-662279 GCF_000747805.2 Chaetura pelagica | reverse complement strand
GCTTTTACTTGGCTTTTCAAGATGTAGGTGCATGTGTTGCCTTAGTCTCAGTGCGAGTGTACTTCAAAAAGTGCCCTTTCACTGTCAAGAACCTCGCCATGTTTCCAGATACAGTACCCATGGACTCCCAGTCACTGGTGGAGGTGCGGGGTTCTTGTGTCAATCATTCCAAGGAGGAAGAGCCACCCAAGATGTATTGCAGTACAGAAGGAGAATGGCTAGTGCCCATAGGGAAGTGCTTGTGTAATGCTGGCTATGAAGAAAGAGGCTTTGCGTGCCAAGGTAACAATGCGCTCCATGTTCATAGTTCAATTATTAACAAGGGCTTCACTTTATGTCCCTACTTTGTGTATTGGGTTGTGTTAATTTGCTTTGAATTCTTGAGACAAATATATTAGTTCATAAATCACCATGAAAATAGCATTTGTTTAATCTGTGTAAATAATGGAATTTGATAAAAAGTATTTAATAAGAGTTAACAAATTAATTTTAGTCAATACTGTATGTAGCAAATTTAGACTCTCTTACCACTCATGGACTTCTTTTTGGTAGACTATAGTTTTCTGAAATGCATTGTTTATCAAATTATTTGAATTTTTGTGTGATGTTTTGAAACTCTGTGTCTTCATATGTACTATTTGCTACTGACCTGTGTTGATCAATTGAGATTGGTCAGAAAAAAAAACAACCAGGTAGCATTGTTTCAGGTAGCATAATTCCTAAATGCAGGTACAGTTGAAAAATTAATATTTGAACTTCAAAATTGCATTTTCATAAATACGCACATATTTAACTCAAAATAATTTTCTCCAAATCTTTGGTTTCTGCAAACTGTGGTTATGTGAATGCTCCCAAGAACAAGGCTACACAGGGATGTTGAATGTTTCCAGAAATGGTCTTTGAAATGTTAGAGAAATGCATATTATCTTTACCTATCTTTATATCTACCAAAATGATGGTGATCTACATTTTGCTTTTTACAAAAGTATATTTTAGAATTTTTTTGCTAGTAGAATCTTAAACCTCTTTTCATAGAGTGTCTTAAAGGGTGCTGGTTGTGCCAGAGGGTCTTGCATTCAATAGATTAAAAGTTAAACAGCAATATTTGGAAATACTATGGGTGGAAAGAGTAGTTGCTGAGCTATTTATTTATTGTGGGGGGTGTGTGTGTACATATACATATGCATATATAAAAAACCAAACAGATTTGAAGTGTTCTGGACATGGTTGAATGAGTGCCTATTAATTTTTCTTTGGTCCTACAGCAAATTTTATGTCAAGAAGGCAAGTCCTGGGGAGCTAATAGTTGCCCACCAAACCATAGCCAGGTTATTGTAAAAACTGTTGTTTTAATTAAGGTAACTTATTCTCAGAAAATACCAGGGAGGTGTGGCAGGTAAGACTGTGTTTTGTTAGATCTTGCTTTTAAGTAGATTTTGAATTGGTTTTGCACTCCAAAGGAATAAGCTGGGGAGCCTGAGCCTTTTGAGTATGCTTTTCTGCAGATACCAGTATTAAGATAAGCAAGTTAAACTCTTGTATTATGAGCTGAATCCAGGAGAGGGTATTTTATTTACCTAGGGCCTCCTATAGCTACAATTAAAAATACTGAAATGTTAGTGATACTCTTTTAACTACTGAATATAGTCTTGCTTACTGTACAGTCTGTAGTTGTAAATGGTTGAAAAGTGTTGGTTTAGAATTTCAGTTACACATGAGCACAGAAAGGCAGTCACTCTAGAAAGTGTCAGCATCCAACTGGGCAAAAGTTAAGCTAAATAAAGGAAGAGAAATTGTTTTATTAAAAACTGGTTCTCAAATGCTTGGTATAGGGAAGGTAGCTCCTACCAAGTTCTGCAGAGATGAGAAGTGAGTTCACATCCATGTGTGACTATATCATGCATCATTTGGAAGGCATAAAATTAGACCATAGTACTACCTTCTCCTTTCCTTGCTTGCTTTCCGTGCTTGCTTTTTTTTTACTTCCTCAGCAACTGTTGATCAAGGGAGTAATATATGATGAAACCATTAACAGTACAGACAGGTCCTTCTGGTTTATTCTGATTTAACATATAATGTTCTAGTAACTCTTATCAGAAATCATATTTATCAGATATTTTCTTTTTGGTGTGATTGAAGTGGCACTGTAAAATAATGCAGTAATTTCCAAACCTCCCATTTGTTGGCATTGGTAACTCAGCAGAAGTTGGAAATCTCAGAAAAAAGAGTTCAGTTTTCACCTCAGGCTCATGGCTGCAACTGTGCCTTTCTCTTAATTTTCTTGTCTCTTTTTCTCCTTGTTTTAGGCTGCTGAGTTTTTGTGGGGAAGGGCTTTTTTTTGGCAATGAAAGGGCAGTAGAGACAGAATTGTCTAAAGTCTGAAAGAACATCCAAAATGCTGTTACAAGCATGGCCTGAAATGAAGTAATAATTTATAAAATAAAATGTTTCACCTGAAATTTGAAAGAAGAGTAATAAATAATAGAAATTTTTGTCTTCACAGTAGTTGGAAACATTCAATGACTTAGTGTCTGTCACTACTTGATCCTAATTCAGACTGTCTCTTATTTTGTTTCTTTGTTTCATAGAAGGGACCTCTGGAGATCATCTAGTCCAAACCCCTCTGCCAGAGCAGATTCACCTAGAGCAAGTTGCCTGGGGTGGCACCCAGGAAGGTTTTGGATGTTTCCAGAGACAGAAATTTCACAACTGCTCTGGTCAGCCTGTTGCAATGATCTGCCAATCTCAAAGAAGTTTCTCCTCTTGTTTAGATGGAACTTCCTATGTTCAAGTTTATGCCTGTTACCTCTTGTCCTGTCACTGAGCACCACTGAAAAAAGACTGGCCCCATGCTCCTGACACCCAGCCTTTAGGTATTTATAATCATTGATAAGATCCCACCACAGTCTTCTCCAGACTAAAGAGACCCAAGTCCCTCAGCCTTTCCTCGTAAGAGAGATGTTCTAATCCCCTAATAACCTTTGTAGCCTTTTGCTGTACGTCCTTCAGCAGTTCCCTGTCCTTCTTGAACTAGGGAACCCAGGACTGGACACAGTACTTCAGGTTTGGCCTCATCACGACAAAGTAGAAGGGGATGATAATTTCCCTTGACCTGCTGGCCACACTCTTAATGCATCCCAGAATGCCATTGGCCTTCTTGGACACAAGGGCACTTTGTTGGCTCATGGGCTTCCTGTTGTCCACCAGGACTCCTAGGTCTTTTTCCACAGATCTGTAATGGTGTTTTCAGAAACAATGTAATTTTGTATTAGCAGGAGATTATCTCTAGTTATTTAGATGAAGGACCTTAATGGTACATGATCAGTTTCATTCAGAACAGCTTATCTTGGTACTTGGAAAAGTATTAAGGCATAGTCATGCTCTCAAATAACACAAATCAAAGTATTTTCTGAGACTGCTTCCCTTTTTCCTGCATAAACAGGAAAAGAAGACAAAAGGCTCAAGCCTTTTTTTTGTTATTGGTGTGCACGTACTTGTAAAAACATACATGTTTTTCTAACATATTTGTATCTAAGCTCTGAAAAGCCAAGATTGAACTGCTGGCTTTACTCAGTGTATTAGTTATTATTGGAAAGATTATTGTTCTGTTCTGGGTCCTGTCAATTAATAAGCGATTTACATGTATGTTACATACCTGTCAGTCAGTTAAAGAATCAAGACCAATTTTACTGTGACCATCCTAGTCCTCAGTATTGTGTGGAGAGGTGATTTATCAAAAGTGAATTGGATACGTCACCTTGAGGAATTCTGGTTTTTATAGTATGCTTTAGCTTAACAGTTTAAGATTAACATCTCTTTTAGCAAAGACTTTTGCACCTGTTCAGTGTTTTGGAGGGAGTAGATTTGTATAAGGTAAGGGGTGTGTTGAGGGTGGGGTAGCATGTTGGAAAAGCCACTCCGTACTTTTTCCCCCCTTAACTAATGCCTGTGTTAGTTAACTAAATACGGTAAATGTCATCTGCTGTAGATTGTTTGTTATTACATCTTTATTAGCACTTGAATCATAGTAGTCCTTTCTATTTAATAGACTAATATTTCATGGTTGTCTTCATGCCATTTTGGCCAAACTACATCTTTATAACATGTTCTGTCTTAGAATTAAGATTTTTTAAATTTGTTTTTGTTAGAAAAAAAACAACTGGCTGGAACTGCACACTGAACCTAATGCTTTCTGATAGTCTCTGTGCTATTCCCCAGTCAACAAGGAGAGTCATTTTCCATTTGTCCTCCATCAAACAACCATAGTAGATTAAATTAGGTCAGAAATTTATCTGCTTTAATATTCTTTCCCTGGCAGTGGCTAATGGCAGATTGTTCAGGAAAAAATATAAGAAACTGTATAAAGCACTCCTTTGCTAGAAACACGTTTCAGCTTCTCCCAATCAACTGTTGACTTCCTAAGACTTAAGATAGAACTTGTAAGAAAACTATGTATAATAGGAGTCAATGTCCTGTCACCTATTAATTTGGCTATTTTTTTGACTAATATTTTTAGTCTCTGTAAGTTTTCGTGGTAATGAATGGCATAACTTGTCTTGTGTGAAAAACATACCTTCTTGCTGTATTTCAGCCTTCAGTTTTTAGTCAGTTGGATAAGGTCTTCCTAGAATATTGAGAAAATCATTATGCCCTTTTCATCTTCTCTATTAACAATGTTCTAAATCTCTTTCACATCTAATATCTCTAATAACTTTTTTTACTAACCCTCCCTCTCTATTAGTGCCTTCTTATCTGTTGGACAGGCTAATTGCTCCATACCTTTTCTCATCGTTTTTAACTGTCTCTGTACATATTAAAGTAAACAATGTGATTTTTATGAAAAGGGCAATGAGACTTGTGTTGCAAGTACACCAGGAGATTACTCACCGACATAGTGCTTGGAACAGCCCAAAAATCAATAAAAGGAGCATTCACATCACCTGCCCAGTGAGTGATTTGTATGTGAAGAAGCTAGGCTCAGTTCTGTTTTGAATGCTACGGAAGAGTTAATGGGTTAGCTGGGGTAGTAGTATCAAAATAAATGGGGGAATGTTTGGATCAATGTTAGAAAAAAATGTCTTTAGTTCTGTAGTACTCTGGAAGTCTCCTCGGAGAAATAATGGAAGCCTCATTTCAGGAGATTTTTTTTTTTTTTAAATGCAGTAATCAGATGATAAAGGAAATCCTGCATGGGCATGATTGGACCAATAAATCTCTTCCATCCTGAATGTGTCTATTCTGTTGTTGGTTTATTTCATGCACTTCAGAAAGACTAGCTGAACATGAATAATTATATTTTTCATGATGATACACTTAATTAGTATGCATGCAGTGGGCAATTATTTATCCTTGTGGGAGTATGAGTGAGATTGAATGTTTCTTTGAATGCTTAGAACAGGTGACCCCTTAGACCGACAACAAACTTTGTGGCTCCAGTTATCAAATGGAAAATTAAATTGTTCAGCCTGACCAGTTTAACTTGAAAAGCACAGAGTTACGTTTTCTGCATGCTGTCATTTCAAGGCATAGTTTCTAAATTGTAGTTGCTAAAATTTTGAATAAGCCTGAATTGTAAATTTCTTATGTAATACTATCTAATAAAAAGTTAAGTTTTAACCTCAAGTGACTGACACATTTTCTATAAAAAAGCCAGAAGAAAAAAGAAAATGTAATCCAACAGTCCTTCCATATGTATCTTAATTTTTAGCAATTAATCAGGTGGTTTGAATGGAACAAAAGAGAGTAAGAGATAAAGGAGCAAGAGGTGGAGTTCACCCACTGTGCATGGTTATTGCAAAAATAACCCCACAAATTTCCCCTAACACTAAATTATTATTTTATTAGTTATTACATTAGTGTTTCTATTTGTATAGTGAGCATATCCTAAATAATATTTCTCTTTGTGAGTTTCTGGAGATATGAAAGGAATGCCATCTGTGACTGCTAAATGTGAACCATCACATACATTGCTTAATTCTTTCAGTAGAATAAATGCTGTACTGTAGATAAAAAATACATAAAACATCATTAATGCTAAGGATTAAAAACATTTCTCCAGATTTATTTTGGTTTTCCTATACTTTAGCAGTTTTGTCTCTGCATAAGTAAATATACTTTTTACTTGCTTATATCAGTAGATAAAAATAACTTTGTATATAAAGAGAAAAAGGTACTGTCAGGAGCTACTCAACTTTGTGCAAGTGAAAATAAGTGGAAGGCACATGTACTTGCTGCAAGCACAAAAATGATAACATTTTCCCTTGGAAATAGCGGAGTGGCTCAGATGTGTTGCTTACACTACAAAAGTTTGTGGTTTGAACTCTGTGGCTGTGTAAAGGAGCAATTACATTTCATAAAATGTAAGGCACTGATCATAGGAAGATCAGATAATATAATAACGGAACTGTTGTGAGAGTCTCTTTTTACATGGAATCTTTAAAAGGTAGGGATTTTTTAAAGCAGATTTGAGCGGTAATTTTTCCTTGTGTTTGAAGTATTGTTTTGATTTTAAAAAGCAAGAGATGCTTTTTGAAAGGGACTCTTAATCTTTCAAGCTAGTAAACTAAAATGACAGCAGCTATAAATTATGAATAGCTTTATTTGTAAAATATTCATTGTTTTCACCCACTTTATATTCTGTAAGTACAGAAACAGAGCACACAATGAAAGATTTACCTTTCAGCTTAGAGTTTTTTTAATTGTTACAGAAGTTATGTCAGAGATATCCACATGATTTTTCATAGAGGAAGAATTATACTGCTCTGAATCCTTCAGAAAGATCACAGCCATCTTTTTTTTATCATTTCAGGATTGTTACAAATTTTGAGAATATTCTATGATTTGTGACTCATAAACTATAGATGTAAAACGGATTTTTTTAAAGGTAAAATTTATTGCGCAGAATCTTACGGTTTGGGAACACATTTGTCTCATGTTCTAAAATAAAAGAAACATTCTGAAATTGCTAAAAAATATATTTTTTCGATACAATACTATACAGATTCTCAAGTTAGAAAAGTATTGTTTCAGTACTCTGTATTTACTTGAGAAGAGCCTTTACTAATTTTCTTGCAGATTGTGGAAGAAATATTTTTAAAAACTCCATGATCATAAGTATTTCTATTAATTTTTTATGTTAAGTGATTAGGATGGTAGTGTTACTGTTCTTTTTTAAAAAAGTTACTGTTTCTTCTCTCCAAGTTGTTCAGTACTACGGTGTCAACATATGACATAATTAGGTAACTCAGAATTGAATTTTAGATTTGAAACTAGCTGGTAAGTTTCACTCAGAAAATTAAATATTTGCAAAAGTGTTAATGACTCACAAAATGCAACTTAATACGGTTGCATGTATACGTATGTTTGTTCAGGCTAGACCTTTTACTAGTTTAGAGGTGGTACTTGCTGTGCCCCGTGGTGTATTTTCTTCCTTGTCCCCCTCACCTGCTTTTCAAGCAACAAAAAGACCCCCTCTCCCCAACTCTTAACAAAAAAACCCTACCAGTGCTTCTGTGAAGTGGTAGAATATACTGGGTATTGAGCCAAACTGTGTGTGAGACATTTGCTTCCTCTTTTTAACAAATAAATTTTTACCCTAGGTCTCTGACACTTACGTGTTCAAGACCACTACTGTTGAATTTTTGTGCCGGATTTTACTGCAAATACCTTATGGGTGTCTCTTGCAGAGAATCCTAAGGGATCTCGCTGGCATTTCCTTAACCTTTTCATTTTAATAGCTTTACTTCTTCAGAGGTTTTCAAAAGATTAAAAACTAAATTAACAGTATCACCCTGAGCATGTTTTGCTTGTAAAGTCTTTGGTGACTTTCAGAATCAGTTTAGCTCACATTTCCACAAAGATTATATTGTCGGTGTGAATTCATTGAACATGCGCTTTTTCCGTTGGTTTCTCTGATACTGTCTGTGTATAGAGCTATTTGACATTCTCCCATTAGTTCCAGAATGAAACTTACGACGGCTAACAGGGGTTTGCATTACAACTGACAGCTGGTACTAGAGTTTAATAGAGAGCAATTGTAGTGAGAGCTGTAAGTTTTCATAACGTTCAACAAAAATGCTCTTAAAGTAAGAACCATCTTGAGAGATGAGTACAAGATGACAAGAATCTTCGTCTGCCTCTCCTCGGCATGAAGCACAAGATGTTGTCAAAACATGCTGTTGGCAGACAACTAAATAACCAGTAATTGATATCAGACTTTATTGAAACACTTAGACTTCAGGAAAATTATCAGAATTGACTGTTTCTTTGATTTGTAAACTGAATAATAAGTGTTGCATTTGTAATATCTCATTTCCTTTGCAACTGGAATTGCAATTTTGACTTCATAGCACAACAGGAACATCATAACTTCAACTTCACACAGTCATCCTAGGGAGAGAAGATGAGAAGTTCATTGCCTAGAATTTGTTGGTAGCTTCAGCTTTAAGTACCTGCCTGCCTTGGAATCTGATGTAGCTGTGGTGCTGAGGCAGATATAGGCCTAAATAATGACAAATCCTTCACAGGTCAAGGAGGTGAACTATTTCATTGTCCTGAATCTGTGGATTCAGTGGTTGTCTACTGTAAGGTTAACATTTGATGGGATAATTTAGAGCAGCTGCTCTTTCAAAGATTCACTTTCAACAAGGGAAGAAAAAGCCATATGGTAAAAGTTGACACTGTGCCAAACCTGAATAACTGCTGAAATTATACAGGACAGTTCTCATCAACAACATGGTTGAAGTAAAGCATTTTTACTTGCCATCAGTATTTCCAGTTGGTATTCTTTTTTGAATCATACCTTATGCCATAAGACTGCCCTTGCAGGTTTTTTTGTTGTTGTTGTTTTTTGGGTTTTTTTGTTATTAATAAGGCTGATTAAGTGACAGAAAAGGGTTCTGGGCTTTAAAAATATCCAGTTTGTTCATGGCCCTGTCCAGGCCTCTCTTTGTGCTGTAAAAATATATCAAAACTTTCGTAGAATGATTGCTTCAAAATTTTCGTATAAAATGACATGCATTTTTAGAGTGGATGTCTAATAAACTTTACATACATTTTTAGCAGAGTATTTAAGAATTCACTCAAGTTCTTTTATACATATATATGTTAGCAAATTAATACATATGTTAGTAAATTAAGCATGTGAATAGAATGAAACCTAATAAAAGTAGTCATTTAATGTGATCAGCCTAAGTTGTAATGGTCAGTTTATATGTAAGAATAAGGTGGTTATCAGGAGCTCAAAATCCTAGGAAGAATTCAGTAGACTTCCAATTAAGGGGAACTATTTTTCACAAAAACAGTTCTAGATAAAACATATGTGTGTATATATATATTTATAGACTCTTTCTTCTCTTGGAATTGGCAGAGATTTTTGTTGGAAGGAGACAAACCAGAAAAAATTACTCAGAAGACCTCTTAGCTCTAAGAAATGCCAATAAACAAATGACCAGGAACTTCCTACCAACAGTGTACTTAACTCCAAGAATGCATCTTTTGTTGGTCCTCACCCCTCTGTAAAATTAGAATGTGACACAAATTTGTTGTTTAAGAAACTAAAAAAAAGATCTTTAATCTCAAAGGTGATTATTATAAAGCAGTAAAATATGTTGAAATGCTCATCTGTTACCCAGCTGAATTAAAAAAAGAAGTTTAGGAAACATATTTAATTCAGATATTAAACATGTTCTTTGATGTTTTGCAACTTCATACAGAGTCCATTCACACAGGATTTGACCTAACCTGAACAGTCCCGTAATTTCTGTAAAGGTAATTCTAAGATTTATGTATGCACATGTTTTATATATAAATTTATCTTGTAGCATTTTTTAATGTAACATTAATAGTAAGACCCTGTAGGATGCTACTTTGCTTTCATAATGAATGGCATAGTGCAATCATTATTATTATGCAAATAAATACAAGCAATACATGTAGTTGCAGTTTATCAGGGGCATCTCCATCTGCTGTAATGTGCTTCTTTAGATTACAAACAATTTGGATTCTATTAAGGTCTAACAGGACTTTTTTCCTTATATTGGTAATGTGATCCTAATACTGAGATGACAGGTATGGGGAGTTATTTTAACAAGCTGCTCTTCAAATCTGTTCTAGGAATTCCCAGGTTTTGCTCCCAAAAGAATAATATGGAAAACTAAAGCAGGGCTGAGGGATTGTGACCTGAAGTGTAGTCAAGGTGTATTAGCCATTAACAGGAGGTCACTGTTCCAGCTGTAAAAGTGTTCATCCTCAAAAATAAAAAGAAAAGGAATTGGGTATGAAGCAGGACATCTTAGCATAAGAAGAAAATTCGGAGATCTGAGTTAACCACAGCTCATGAACCTTCTGTTTCATACATTAACAGACAAATCGTTAAGGTGCCATTTTTAGACAGCGTATAACCTCTCTGACTTCTTTGACTGTGAAGACAGGTGTCCAGCTCTTTCACCTCGAGGCCATATGAATGCATATTTGTTAACACAGGGGATAGAATTAGGAAGAAGTATAATTGCTGTTTATGCTTGACATTTAAGAAGCAATGATGGTCTTGTTTCTCATACTGTGTAAGGGGATGAACTGACCATGAAATTAACAGTAAAAATGGAATTGGCTTCTATATCTTTTCTCTACCCACACTAACCACAGCAGATAGTGGAAGCAAGAAAGCTAAAGACATTTTTTTGAAAGGGTCAGAACAGGACAGAGAACAAGAAGAGAGAGAAGAATGGAGGGAAAAATTTAGCATGGTAAGTGAAACATACCTATGCTATTTTTACATTGAAACCTAAATGCTGCACTTAGTATTCTTTTTGTTAAAAAAAAAAAAAAAAAAAAAAAAAAAAAGTTAGAGGTTCAAGGGGCATTTATGTGAAAGGGAATGATACTGATTTGAGTTTAGACAAGAGTATGATTTAATGGTGTCTTTAAAGGATGATGAGTATCTCTGCAAGATTGCTCTGTGCCTGACTGCTAAATAGATATTCAAGTTTCGGGGGGGGAAAACATGGCGACTTTGAAGTCTGTATTTGGGTATATGATTGGTCTTGCATGGAATTGGTCTGCAAATAACGATATAAAATTATTATAATGAATGTGTTACATTGAAAGGTTTAAAGATGATTACTACAGTAAACAGGGACACATCTCCTGTGTTTCAGTGAGCACTGTCTAAATATAGTTGCAGTCTAGAAAGGATTTGTTGTTTTCTCAAGAGCCTTCCTTTCAGAGGAAGCCAGTACACAACTGATCCAATTCTCTTCTTGCCAGTATTTTGAGAATGTTTCCTTAATGTTTCTTTGCATTGCTGACTTTGTAAGAGCTCTGGCATATACCTAGAAATATCTTTGAGATTATGGAAACAACTTCAAAGCCAAAGGGCTGCCTCTTGTCCTGAAATCAGTGAACTGTTTTTCCTGATACAGTGATTCAAAGAACCTTCTGTCCTGTGGACTTAGTCCTACTCTGCAGAGTGTTTAATAGAGGGAGGGACATGAGATAAAAACTTTGCCAGTGGACAGGTATATGTCTACTTTCCCTTTGTAAGTATGATTCAGAGGTGCGGTTTATCATTTGCATCCTTTGGGAATAGCTGATTCCCACCTCTTTCATCAGCAAACAGCTACTGTGGCCTGGGTGGAGGTACATGTGGAGCAGGGCTAGGGCAGGGGAGGCCAGAGGCCTCTCAGTCTCTGTCATCTCTGCACGCTTTGAGTACAGCAGAGGCAAGGAGGATTTCAGGCGGTGTATCTCTGAAAGGGCTGGAGGAAGAGGGTAGCAGAGGTTTTTGAGTTGAGTTGATGTTAATCCTTGTTCGTCCCCACTGCAGCCATGTTCCTCATCCATTCTAATCCACAGCAGATCTGAAATGTGATTGTAATATGAATCATAATAGTTTTCACTCCATCAGATTTCTAGTTTTACTTTTGATTCACATCTGCAGTTTGGTAACAACTAACCTTTTAATTCTTAATCCCTTCCCTGAACAAGTAGATCCTGCTGTTCCCCCCAAAAGTTAAATATTAGCCTTTTAATTGAAAAACACAAAAAACCCTCCAAATCCTGTGATAAAAGAAGGTGTTCAGCCATGAGTCTGTTTAGTATAGAGCTTGTTTAAACATAGATGAAGGGCTTCTTTGGAATTGAGTACATTGTTTTTCTCTGCAATAATTACTTTCCACAGCCAGTATGTTTAGACATGCCACCTATTCCCACATCTTATAAATGGGGATTATTTTATAGCCTGTCAGTTATCCATCTGTTGGGAAGCTTCCTTGTCTATCTTGCAATCATAGCAGTCAAGCTGTTACCTCACACTTGCATGTTAGCATCAGATCCCCAGACGTGCATCCACAGATTGTGCATCCACCAGGTTGAAACAATCAGCCAGTCTATAGGTGTGCTTTTTTTAATTTTTTTTTAGTATGGCTGGAAATATTCTAATATATTACTTTCAAATGCAATTTGGTATATATGTGGTTGTGCAAGTAGTTTCTCTCTACTATGGAAAGAAGTCCTAGGTTATTCTCTCAAAAAAATAGCAGAATAAAAAGCATGTTGAATTTATGATTTTTCATGAATTATTGTCTTTTTTTAGTCTATATTATTTCCACACTATGCTTAAAAATTTCCACTTTTTGGAAGGTGGTTTTTTTTTTCTCATTGTTATGTAGTAATTTGGCTTTTGAATTGTTGCATCTTATATTTTCCTCTGAAGCATTGGATTGGCCACAGCTAGCAATCAGACATAGCTCAAGGGTAGCGATGTTCCTAAGAGTTTACATTTTTAAGCACCTTTCATGCCATGTTCTGCTTCTGCCTTATACTTTTTTTTTTTTTTTTTTTTTTTTGAGTTTTGAGGGCAGGAAGGAGATTTTTCCCTGGATTGGTTTGGTCAAGTCTATCAGTTTCCCAGCATTTCAGTCCAAACACATGTGAACACGAGTTTTTGTATATTTGGGATACATCTGATTTTATAAAATAATTTGGGAGACTGTGATCTAGTTCTTTGGAAATGCTCTTGACAGTTTAGAGATTGTGTTTTGATATGGTTGTGACTTCTGGTCTTTTATTATGGATTGTAAATCTGATTTGAGGCATTGCAGCTTATTTTGTGGTGCTTGATGATGTGTACTGTTGACTTTCTGTGGACTGTTTCTATGAGCTGAAAATCTGTATGCAAAGGCTGTTTTAAAGGTAAACCAAAGAATAAATACAGTGTTGTATACTGCCTCTGCAACCAACTTAGCAGCACTCTTTTTGGATAACAGTTGTGTCCTGCAGTAATCTGAGGAGGTTTCTGGTTGAAGGAAAAAATATTTCTCTTTCCTTCTTATAGAAATTACGAAGAAGTTTGGAGTTAAACGAACTTGACTGTCATATGCTGTAGAATCTTGGATGTAAGCAGAATAATTTGCACTGGATCTTATTAGGAGTTTCTTTTATGTCAAGTTGAAAACACGAAAAGGTGTGCTGATGTGATTTTGTATAGCGGTTGAAGAAATAAAAGTTTATCAAGATGACTAGTGATAGATGTATACAAAATTTTTAGTCTCACTAAAGAGTCATCAAGAGCATGCTTTCAAGGCTTTCATAACTTCTAATAAAGTATTTCCTAAGAAATAAACACTTGTTCATTCTGGAGGAGTTCAACTGAAAAAAAAATAATAAAATAGTAAAAATGACCAGTGGCACTGTGGCTGCTTTTCCCTGAGATGTGGGGATATATGGAGAAGGCAGGAGGAAGGGGTTATGGTGCAGGCCTCACCTTCTGCATCTGCAGCTATTCATAACATCAAAGCATTAATTTCTTTCTTTTTTGTTGTTGACATAACTTTTTACTTCACCTTCTCATGCTGTGATGGACCTGCAGACCTTTATGCAGGCTACTTTTTTTAATCTTTGTCTATTGTGTTCCAGTTTTGGTAGGAGAGACCGGGTGGGTAGAGAAAGCCAGGTTTCCCATCTCAAATAGCTGACAGGCCTTTTGGCTGAGGATTGATGCTTGTTGCTGGCTCTCAGTTGGAGTTGGTGGAACCTGTGACAGAGACAGATGATGGCATGCTGGAGTCTGTCAGCTGAAAACATGAGTGGCCTGAATGAGGAGGAATGCTTTCCTCATCAGCAAGGCTTTCTTTCACCTTCTCTAAAGTTTGGGCATGAGGGAATGGTTGCCTGGTAGATTATATTTTTTTCTTTTATCTTTACATTTTACAGGCAAAGCCTCTCAATATAAGGGTTGCTTATGCCATCTCTGAATTCAGATGCAAAGTTCCCATTGACGTGATGGGAACAAGCCAGGCATTTCTAACAATAAGGAATTCTTGGACAGATGAGAACATGTGGCTTTTTGATAAAATGCTGTTCCTCTTAAATAGCAACACATCAGTCTGCAGTTAGGGAAAGCAGTACAATAAAACAGTTGATACATTTCTTTTTGTATAGCTTACAAATCAGATTATTAAATTTAAAAAATTAGGAATGAATCAATCATTTAGCCAATTTACCTCATGGAGCTATTTAGCTCTGTCAGTCATTCAAACCCACTTTTATTATGTTGTGGTTTAAAGTACAAGACAGTTGGTGTGTTAATGATATTAGTCAAGTGGTATTCTTTTAGATTCCAGTTGGCTAGCCTCTAAAACTAACATCAACATGAACTTATAAACATTTCAATGAAGTATGTAACATTTGTATGATACTAATGTAAGTGCATGTTATCCAGTTAGAAAACAAAAGCCGTGGGGCCTCTTGTTTTACTGATAGATGGAGTCCAACTTTCAAATTATCAATTTAATAAACAGATAGCAAGTATTTAATCTAAAAATAGTGTCTTAAAAAAAAAAAAAAGAAAAGAAAAGGCAGCAGCTGAGCTTCACCAGCACATTTATTTGCATTAAGTGCCTATTTGTGGATCTGATTTGGTCTAGCCAAAACAGGTTAGAATGGAGATAGCTGAGCACACAGCTCTGATTATTCAGAGTCCAGTCCTGCCAGCTTTATGTATACTGGGTAATTGCAAGAAACTTTGTAGAATGTTTGTATATCAAGGCTTTAAAAAAAATAAATATTTGTTATCATTTACAAAAATTATCAATTACCTATGTGTCATTGCTGCAGAACGATGATAACCTGAAAGCTTTGTTTTTATTGCGTTTTAGTTTTGTACTCATGATCACAGTTTCAGTGTAGTTATGTGCATGAAAAATGCTTCAATTAGCAATATATTGAAATGGTTTGCAACTGTCATACTCCTTCCCTATAATTTAGAAATTTGTATAAATTACTACATTCACAGGACTGAACTTCCAGCATGCCTGGGGGCTTTAGGTCTGGTCTTCTGGTTCACATAAATCCTTTAAATTCCTTAAAAGAAAAGGTGTCCTTTTTGCCCTTTTTTCTTGATATATATTTTCTCCCTGTCATACCTATATATATTTTTCTGTACAGATATATATAAATACGTAGATACATCACACAAGGAGAAGAACTGAGAGTCCAACCTTTACTTGTGTTGCTTGTCTTGAGAGAGTAATTTATAAAATATGGGACAGGGAGATGTATTTGAAAACATATGGAAACCACAGGGGTGAAGCCTGAAGAGGCTACTTGTCCCAGCATGGGACACACCATCATAACCTGAACAGAAGCTGCTGGATCAGGCTAGATGACCCCATGCTGGGGCTGGCAGTCTGCATGAACTAATCTTAGTGACCAGGGCACATACTTGGTTCGCAGGCCATTGCTGCCACATAATATATTGCTCTGTTGGTAGTGCTGAGTAACAAAACTCACAATAGAGGAATTTCACCTAATGCAAGGTATGTTGAAAAGCCACTAATAAGTATCAGACATTTCATCCAAAAATACAAATAGCTAATGCAAAAAGAGATTGCATTTATGTGAATTTAACTGATTCGAAAAAGTAAGACAAACATTGGCATAAACAATACATAATGCTTTTATATGTGGGAGGTGTGTTTTAAAACTATTTTAAAGGCTTAGCTACAAGGCATATGCATTGAAAAGAATCAGAAGTTAGTGTGGAAATTAAGTATTAGTGTTATTTAAACTCCCTAGCAGCTCTAGTGTCTGTAGCCTAAAAAGTGTTTGTTTGTTGGGCTTAATTGGAACTGTGATTAGGTTATTTTTTTAACAGCTTTTTTAGTCTGGTTTACCCTGAGGAAAGCTCTTAATTTATTGTTGAACACTGCTTAGAAATAATTATTCAAATAATGCAGTAAATTATTATAGTCCGAATGGGTGGCTTTTGTTAATACTTTATATCTTCTCAGCCTTATTCACAAATGTTATGTATGTTTCATGAGAGCTGAAATGTTATCTTTTTAAGTTGCAGTCTCTTGCTTATTTTCTTTCATTCTCAACTATGATGATTTCCCTCTGATGCCAGTTCCTGATAGATTTGTTGAGTGCAGATACTCAGCTTGCAGTTCTGTCCTCTGCAGTGCTGTATTGCTCCTGAGTTTTAAGCAGGCATAAACTGCCCCATGGTCCTTTGGGGAAGCAGGTTGATGGCGTCTGTGGTGAGGTGAGCCTAGACAGTGACATCTCCATAACTACTGATGGCACAGGTGAAATGGACTACTTTGTCTATCACAGTGTTGTCACACAAGCAGTTTTTATAGGGATTTCATCCCTTCTTGGAAAGTGAAAAAATGAAGGCTCTTTCTAAAAATACTTTGTATAGATCTAGTGCTTGAGGGTGGTCATGCTCCAAGAACTGGATGGAAATGGCTTCTGGCTGATCATGGGTGTTGTGCTCTGGTGCTGTGCCAAGTGCTGCTCCTGCTCCACATCTCATTTTCCACCTTCACCTCAGGATGGATCTTCTGGGCTCTCCTGCAAGTTCTTCTGTGGCTTGGTCTCATAACCTACTTTTTGTTTTGTTGGTTTTTTTTCCTGCCTTCTTTCTTGTATTTGTACCCATTTCCTTTTCTCCCCTCTCTTTTCTTTCTTCACTGTTCAATGTTGTATAGCTCACCCATGCTGCATAGCTTTTCTTGACTGTTGATATGACCTTTTCTTATAACCTGGATTCAAATGATATTTAGGAACTGGCTGGCTGCAGTTCATCCTCTTTGCTCCAGAAAATCATTGCTTCTAGTGTTTCTGGTAACTATACACCCAGAAGCTTTTCTAGAGGAGGATGACTCACCATGAATAATGTTGATTATTACTTTCTGACCTCCTCCATCATGCCCTATTCTTGGGCCACACACTTTAAAGTGTGTTAAAAATTTACTGTAGTGCAACTTCTGTCAGTGTTGGGATAGCAGATCCTTCCTGGTACAGAAATAGCTACTCTGCTGTTTTCCAGACCTGATTGCCAGTTGCCTGCTTTAGGATTCACAGGTGCACACTAGAGAACTCACTTCCTAGTTACAGGAGCTCTTTCATGTGCTGCCCTCCTGCTCTGTCCTGCATTGGGCTTGCTTCAGTCCCAAGGACAGTGGAGCTCTGTGCTGGGGAAAGGGTTGGGAACTATGATGATCCCAGTGTGACCCACAGGAAGAGGTGGGCAGCAATTGTGCCCTACAGGTGCTATCAGAGCAAAAATCTGTAAGCTCAAAGAACTTAAGGTAAATGGCCACCCAAAGAGGAGTGGGCATACTACACCCCAAAAAAGTTGTGAGAGGTTGCATCCTTGTAAGGGCTCAGGTCACCTATATACTTACTTTCTCTTGGAAAAAATTGCCTTCTAAATAAGGGTCACAAAATTTGATGGTTGTAGAAAGTGTTTTTTAGTAAAGGTGTACAAAAACATACCTTGATGTTACAGAAACATCTCTGTTAAATGAGAGATTTCCTGCTTCCCCTGCATCTCCTTGAGCAGTGTCTCATTCATATCATATCATGCTGATATTTGCGAAGAAGTCTCTTTGTTTAATGATCAGTCAGGGAATTTAATTCATTAATCTGAAAGCACTCTACAGAATAATAAAATATCATCTATAGTTTACAAATAGAGTATTAAAATAGGAAAAGATCCAGTTGCTTGGACACATAAATCTGTCACCCAGTGAGAAACAGAACCCAGATTTCTTGAATCTCATCTCTCAGCTTGCTTTATGAACCGTGGCCACCTCATCACTGTTTGAGAATGATAAATGCCTCCCATTTATAAGCACATATGCATGTTCTGGTAATACAGTAAACAATGAAGCCTTTCAGTATTAAGTGAAAGTATTCACAAGAGGCCAAGCCTGTGGTCCTTATGCAGACAAAGCTCTTGCAGGCTTTAGTCAGAATTTTGCTTTGAATGATTACTAGACCAAGCTCAGAATGTGTGTTTCAACCTTCTCAGGGGAGGAAAACATCTAGCTTGAAACAAATCAGAGTTGAAATTTTTTTTCTTTCTGTGGAATGAAAGAGAATGAATGTAGTATCACTATGGATGAGATCATATGAGAAAGTCCCTTGCAACAGAAGTGAGGTGACTTGCTCTTCCTGAAATGACTTTCCTTAGGTCAGTTAGTACATTTAACTTCTGTAGTTCATTTGCTTAGTGACTTACAGAAGAGGCATGGGGCTTATATGCTCAGTAAAGTAATAAGTGCTATTCCTAATAATTATTCTACAAAAGAAGACAAAAGTTTAGTGAAGGACCTCACATTTGTTTTTTTGCAGACACATCACTTGAACTTTGATTTTTAAGATTTTCAGATCAAAGATATTATTTCCTGAAGGTCTTTTCTGACCTCAATGATTCTATGATTAATTCAGCTATTGTGCTCTCCAAGCCACTACACTTTAAACATACAGAGATGAATAAACATTGTTGTGGACAGTCGCAGTTGGGAGGGTCCTTAAGAGATCATCTAGTCCAGCCCCCCCACTAAAGCAGGATTACATTACACAGGACTGCATCCAGGTGAGTTTTGAGTATCTCCAGAGGAGACTCCGCAGCCTCCCTGGGCGGCCTGTCACCCTCACAGTAAAGAAGTTTTTCTGTGTGTTTAGATGGGACTTCCTGTGTTCCAGCTTGTGCCCATTGCCCCTTGTCCTGTTTTTTAAAAAAAGAAATCAAACAACAGCCACCACCTAAAACACCCAGGCTTTACCAGGGAAGCATTCTGAGAGTAATTTGATAATGCAAAATAGAATAATAAAAAGAATAATTCTCCTCCCTTACATAAATGGAAAACTATATTCTGAGATTAAATAATCTCTTCCTTTTGTCCAGATGGTGGGTACATAGCTGCTTTTAAGAAACCGTAGTGTTTACATTTTCATGTTTTTCTTTGACAAGATAGTGTGTCTTCCATTCCTGTTTTTGTCTTAAACCTTTCTGTGCTTATCCTTAGGTATTTTGTACTAGGAGCATCTGAATGTAAGCATTCAGTGGTGCTTCTACCGGTCCACTTCTCAGATCTTTTGTAATCTTGCTCATCCTGGGAGCTTGTTAGCAGCACTGAGGGTTCTTTGAGTGTCTAAATTTGCTTGTATTTATGCATTTCAGAGGAGAGCTTTGTAGCAGTTTGCACTTGTCTTGAGTGTTTGTGCCCGTTTTTCTGTGCACGTAGCATACATGTACGTGATTGGCACGGCTATGAAATGCACTTACAGACTTTGCGCTGGGCTATTTGGAACAGTGGCAGAGCACAATAATTTTATTGAAATATCGTTTGCAGCCGTGAGCAGTCTTTCAACTCTCTCCTATCCATACAGAAGGATCGTGCCTCATGTGTATTCTGTCATAACAGCTCAAGATTTTTTTCCAGCTGACAGTATAGGGCTAGTGTATGTATGGAATAGGAAACAGGTTAGGATATTGGAATTTATGATATAAACACACTCAAAAAATGCATATTTTTTGAAATACCAGGTGGTAAGCTTCCAATAACCCCATTTTTTAAGATGACATTCTTGGATTTGTATGCTTAAGCATAGTTTGTTCATTTACTTTCTCACAGTCACCCAAATATGTATGCACATGCACACATCTTGTCAGTTTTGAGAAGGGATTTCAATTTGGATGTAACAGTATTTTTGAGCAGAAAATTGTTTGGTGAAGGCTTTTCCAATCAGCTATAATCTTACATGTCTGATTAGCTTTGAAGTCAGTTTTGGATTTGGAAAAGAAATACATTTCCTGCTTCAGATATTGAATCCTCCTACTGAAACCATCTCCATCCAAAGATGAAGGGGAGCAAAATTCAAATGGGTATAACCTCCCTATTCTTAAAAGTATCATAGTTTTAAATTGTTATAATTGTTACCTTAAGTAGCGGTGTAATTATTTTTTTTTATTTAAAATTGAATACTAATGGCAACAAGGCCTATGTAAGAGTTTTATCTCCTGAGAAAGAGAAAAAACTGCCACATATATATATATATATATATTTAAAAAGTCAGATCCTTTCCATGTGTATGTGCTGAAGTGCTGGACAACCATATGATGACCTTGATTTTTAGAAGTTTTCTCATTTTAATCTTTTCAAGCTCAGGCAGTTTAGGTTTTCAGTGACATAACATGGAAAATAATAAGAATAAATGCTTTACACTCTTCCAACTTCCTACACTACCAAATAGTGTAAATTATACATAATATGTTAGGATGTTTTTATTGTCTCATTTCTAGAGGACATCTGTAATTATTTCCTTACTTCAACCTCTTTTATCATTGTCTTACTGTACTTGAAGTTATGGGACTGCTTGCCGTGAGACACTGTGGATGCTGAAACTATATGTTGATTCAAAAAGACTGTATAAAAAATCTGGAAGAAAAATCTAGCAAAGTTTATTAAACACAAAGGCACCTTCTCTGGCTCTGGAAGTTTTTACCCCAAATGTCTGGATTCCTGGAAAATACTGTGAGGAAGCATCAAAACATTTGTTTTGTTGCTATACTCTTATTAATGATAGGCATTTAGATGCCTGTCATTTAGATCATCCTTTGGATGCTTTCCAGTAAGGATGGAAGTCTTGGAGATCTGGTCTCACTCAGTGCAGTACTTCTTATACTAATTCTTACACGTGTACTGATATCAGCTATGGCATTTTATCCTGAAGGAACGAAATAACCCTATTTGTAGCAAATTGGCATTCAAAATGAGTAGATGTGACTGCAAAATGTGTGTTGAATAGAGAAAGAAAGGTGTAGGAGATCTCTGGGCTCAGTTCCATTTTGTCCGTCTAAAATTAACCAATACATGTACACTAAATGCATTGTATTCCGTGCTGTTATTTCTTACACTATTACTAGGTGATGCCCAGTATATGAATATTAAAAAGATAATATTTGGAGCAACTCAGAGATTATCAAAGTAGTTACTCTTCCATTTACTCCAGGGTAGTCAGACGAGGTCTATCCAAGGTCTGAATTCATACTTTTAACACAGTAGACAAACTCAAAAAGTAGAAAGCAAGCAACAAGCTTCCCTGACTTTTGTTGATGAGAGGAGGTGGTGTATCTTGCACGAGATTTAATTCTGATGGAACTGAAACATGTTCCTATTGTAGAGATGTATTTGATAAGCAACTGCTTCATGTTAACAAAGCACCAGAAGGCAGGAACAAGGATGTCAAGTGTGTCTTTATCAAACCTGTCAATAGTTCATATTAAGATTATTTCCTTTTCACTGGAGCTGTGGCAGAGAAGTTTGAGGACAGTGAGAAAAACATGAAGAGCCTAGATATTACTTTCATAGATGCAGGGATGTTAATATTTTGTCTTTTTAAATTATTTTTATTGTGTAAACAGAGTTTTAATTTGAAAAGAGAAGGTTTAAAAAGTTTTAAAACAATAGATTTTCCAGATGATGATGAAACCATTCAGCAGGCTGAAATACCAGACCCTGGCTTATGGAGTTCGGAACTGGTGTGATATTTTTTTTTCCCTTTTGTGCCCTTTCTGAAACAGCATAATTAATCAAGGCAATATTTTCTAATAATATCTGTGAAAAGTAATTTGCTTCCTCCTTGTCTCTCAAGTGACAGATTGCTAAAGTTGAACCTGTGATCAGGCGCCTCTTCAACAGACAGTGTCCTATTTCAGTCAATATTTCTCAGACCTGGTTGGCTGGATTTGTAATAGCTGAGGTTAGTGTGAAATTAAAAATTAATTAATTTCATTGAATATGTAATCAAGCAGACCAGCCTAAGATGTGGAGGTGCTAATAGGTCTTCTGTCTGTCCCCTTGAAGCCAGCTGATCCTTCAGTGCAGGACAACTGCACAGGCAAAACTGACATCTGAACATAAGGAAAGGACCAGGGGTCTGTCTGCCAGCCCCGCTGGGGCTCGGCTTTCTCCTGATGTTTCAGGTTAAGGAAGAAGTGTAACAGCTCACCAATATAACACATTAGCCTGATGATCATGAGGGAAGCCTCTGTGAGTAGTCATTGGCAATCATGAATATTTGCTGTTGCCCTCGGTGGTGTAGAGATTTAAATACTTAAAGGCCAACTCATTGTTTTGAGTACTTAGGGGTAATTTACTAGGGTATATGCTGATCTAGAGGGTGGAAACATTGAAAAAAATAACTGGCCTTTTGAAATGAGTAATTTGGTCCTTACTGTGGCTTGTAGATAGTATATAGCACTTCAGAAGCCTCTAGGCACAGGTGTATCTATTTAGGTCAAGTAAGTAATTTACAAATGCTACAGCAGGGATTTGGATACTGTGGATTTTTTACTATTTTTTTTCCTATGCAAGCTACAACCCTTTTATTGCAAACGAGTTAAAAACAGTCCAGTCAACAGTAAAAGGCCCCAAAATGCTCAGTGATGTGAAGTATTTTGTAAAGCAATATGTCACAAATCTGACATGACTGAATCCATCCTGTAAAAAAAATCATCTCCTTTACAGCAATTCTTTTATTGTAGGTATATTATTTTCTGGAAACCGTTCCTGTCAAATGGATACATGCGAGACATGATGCACTAGTTCTTCATCAGCTCCTCTATTTCTTTTTCCTGTGACAGTAGAAGAAAATAGTAGAAAGAGATGCTACAGAACCTTGCTTATCTCAGTTGCTTTCTGAAACACATTTGTGATGTATTTTAATGCAAGATAAGTAGTTAGACCCCGAAACACTAAGATACAAAGTGTTTCCAGCCTCCACTGAAACAGTAGGTTAAAAAAGGCAAGAAGATGTGATACTAGCTCAATAAACATCCTTTTCTTCCCCCCTGCTGTCCATCATACTTTCACTTTTCTGGATCAGTTTCTGATGATGTAGAACTTTAAAATCTAACTGTCCTGATCTGTTTAAGAAAAAAAAAAAAAAAAGCTTCCTAAAAGAGAGTTGTATTTTTTTGGGTACAAAAACTTCAGTGAAGAAGTAGCTGAGTTAAGCCATGTGATTTTAAAATAATAATTAAAAAAACCCAAACACCATCCTTTTTTTTTAGTTATTATTATTTAGGTATTTAGTGAAGTTTTCAAGTTTGTACTTGTCTGAGGATTAAACAGAAGGGATGAATTAACATGAGACTAATTAGACCAACTGAAAAGTTACAAATGGAATTGAAACAAACCTGTCTTTGTAACATTTGACCAAATACTGACTAATTGTTTGACTAAATGCTCCCCTGGAAAAAAAGAAAAAAAATAAAAAAAAATCACCTGCCGTTAGTCTGTATCAGGCTACAGCTTTTAGGCAATTATGAGTGATGCATAAATGTTTCTTTTATAAATTTATCTCTTCATGGATGGATTTCCATTGACTTTTGCTTCTCCCAGAGGACCATGGTTTGGCTTTCTGTTTCAAATAAACTTTAAATTGATCTATGTGGGGACTCAGTTGATGCTTAATAGCACAAAAGTATCTAGTATGTTTCTAATCTAAACTGAAGTGGAAGCAGTCTAACTCACATGGATGCTAACCTTTAATAGGTGGTTCTGTGACTAGTTGGAATGTAACCATGGCTCTATCTGATCAGCATTGAATGCCACTTTAATTCTGTGAAGGCTCAGGAAAAATATGTCTTAATAAGGATCTCTTCTGTCTTCACACTAAACTACATTTGTTTACTTATTTAAAAATCTGGACAGAGAAAGAAAAGAAATAATCTCGTGTAGCGTTTCTTTAGAAATACCTTAATTGCCAGAATATCATCCTCTATGTACAATTGTGTGCAGGTGTACATATGTAGATGTTTACATGTGAGCACAAATAACAATTTATCTAAAACAGTTGTGAGATTTCCTTTCTGTTGAAGGAGGGTAACAAAGATTTTTTACCTTCTCTAGTTATTGCATGAAAAACAGAAAGACATTTTAAAACAGTATGAAGTATTTTCTAGCATGTTTTACTATAAATGTTGACTCAACTGTAACAAAGCATGGCAAATATAAATCTGTAAATTTGAAATCTTACCTGGAGCTGAATATTCAGTCAGCAGCAAATACTCAAAAGAGGTATGAATATGTGAAAGGGAAGGTAGCTAAAAAATAAAGATGAATGGATTCAGTTTTGTTAGGGTTTTTTTGGTTTTGTTTTTTTTTGTTTTTTTCCTGTGACCATGCTCATGACTGACCCAAAACTGTTTGGTTCTTAATTTGTTTAAATGTTGTATCTGAGTTTTTCTGAGTGGAATTAGTGCTTCTTCTGCTATCAGCTCAGCAAGCTATAGACACGTGACCTAGCTGGGCTAGGTGTGTCATTTGGGAAGGACTTGTGGTAGACAAGAATTGATTAAAGGCAACTAGGCTGATTAGGGATCTGGAGAACAGGTCTTATGAGGAGAGGCTGAGGGAGCTGGGGCTATTCAGCCTGAAAAAGAGGAGGCAGAGGGGAGACTTGATTGCTCTCTACAACTACCTGAGAGGAGGTTGTGGTGAGGTGGGTGTTGGCCTCTTCTCCCTAGTGACCAGCAATAGGAGAAGAGGCAATGGGGTCAAGTTTTGCCAGGGGAGGTTCAGACTGCATAATTAAGAAGAAATTCTTCACAGAAGGAGTGGTGAGGCATTGGAAGAGGCTGCCAAGGGAGGTGGTGGAGACACTGGAACACCTGGAGGTGTTCAGAAAATGAGTAGATGTGGTGTTTCAGAAGATGGTTTAGTGATCATGGGGGTTTAGCACTGATGCTTGGACTTGATGGTCTTGAAGGTCTTTTCCAATCTTAATGATTCTGTGATCAGTGCTTCTTCTAGAGGAGCATTTGGTGGACAGACCATGAAGGGGAAGCTTCCCAGCATCCACCTGCTTATCATGATTATAAGAAAAGATACTTACTGAACCTACATAAAAATGAAAAATAAGACCAGCAATGGACACAGAGGGCATTCATAAAAAATGCATATGCATTTATCCCATAAAGTATCTGTCATAGGTTTAATGGAGTGGCTTACAGGTATGTGGAGATGAAGGTTTGTACTTGAAATGTCACTGTGGTTTATTACTTAAATGTAAATGCACATATATTTTACCTACTTTGAGATATATAAATTATGTTGTGTGGTAGGGTAATATTTTTGCTATTAATGATAATGACATCATTTTATTAATATGTATTTTGACACTCAGTCTGCTTTTAACAGTAAGATACCTTATAAACACAGAGACAAGCAGGTTGCTTCCCTGAACACGGATAATTTTTTTTTACCAGTCCAGCATAAAACAAAAACCTTTAACAACATGGATTAGTGTTTTGCAGCATTATTTTTTTATTATTTTCAGATCCTGATTTTTTTTTAAGTAGATATCTATATAGTGAATTTAAGATTGGCTGTGGACTTACTTTTCTTAATTAACTTTTGCAGAGTATCGTCAAAGTGTTCTGAGAACTACAAGCTTAAAACAAAATGAATGAAATACATAAATCTTCTTATTTCAGACCTTTGTTTCTAAAAGTTTGATACCTAACACTGAGATTATGATACCCTTAGGTTGTGACTGTATGTTTGTCATACATTCTTGACATCAGAAATTTATTATGTTTAAAATATATATTGCTAGCTAATAACTATAATTTAAATAACCAGGATTTTTGCAAGAGGGAGGAAAGATCTGATTGTATAGGATTGATATTTGGATGAGATTTCAAATATAATGTCAGGGACTTGTGTATATTCTTCAAAAGCATGCTTCAGATGTCACATTCGAAAGAAGATTGAACCATGTCATGAGATTGATGTTCTTAAATGTTTTAATACTTTAAGCATTAATCTAGTAAAGCCCACAGTAGTACAAACCCATCTTTAGTAGTGACTACCTCTAGTAAATCACCTGAAGTCTATTTTTTGAAACCTAGTCAGTTTTCTCTCTTCTTATTTAGAAATAGAGTAAAAATGCATTTTGATTTGAGAACAATGCTTTCTCTGTACATGGGCTCTTAGTGTCATAAAATATTCTGTACGTATTTAATTGCAATACTGTGTCATTAACTATAGGGCATAGACTTCTTTATCTCTTACTCCATTTCAAGAATGCTCTGAGCATAAAATGAATATATTTGAGTTCAACCAGAACATTTTGAATAAATCTCATCTTAAATTCTTCTGGTTTAAGGAAATATGGGAGTTTTTAGGTGGTTTTTTATCCTACTTCAATACTACTCCCAGGTGTCATTCAGTTATTCCCAGCGATAATGAAAGATTTATGCATTGACAAGTGTGGAGGTGAAACAGTGGTTAAAGAATTGCTGCAAGCGATACTCCTGATCCCAGCAGGAGTTACTGACAGGCTTGCATTTTTGGAAGATTTTGTAAAGTTTCCCCTTGTGAATAACCATAAATTATTTTCTGGAGACTGTTCTTGTGGAAGCTACTGTCACCTCTTCTGGCCTAGAGATTCATGGGGTGCATAGTAGAAGTTAATCTAGTACATTTGTGTTCAGATGGTCTGAAATAACTTCAGCATATTGAAAAAGAGGATTTTCAAGCTTATGAAATAAGAGCAATTACCATCACAGAATCATAGAATGGTTAGCTTTGGAAGGGACCTTAAAGGTCATCAGGTTAATAGTTTGAATACTTCTTATTCCTTTCATCCACCACTTTCTTTAAGAAATAAAGGAATGAAACTCTTATCTAAAGAAAGAGGGGGGAGGAACCCCAAAACTTGTAAAGACTCAGAGTAAGCCTTAGTTACACTGATTGTGCTCTAACTGCAGTTAGTCTCTTGAGAGCTGTAACGTGGATTGAATTTATCAAAAGGGAATGTGTGTCAGAAATGACCCTATGTATAATGGGGGGAGATCAGGTCCTGGTTTCATGGTCTATTAAAAATAAAGACCAGTTTCAGGTCTCATATATAAAGAAAAGAGAGGAGACTTTGGGTGAGATTACAGAGTCAAGCAGTGATGTCATAAATAAGTGCTTGCCTTGATAGAGCATAGGCTGCAATTCCATGTATTTGTGGTTTTCAACAAGCTTCAAAACGATAGCAGGATGATTCTCAGATGAAAAACAAACAAACAAACAAAAACACAACACCACACATAAAGTGCAAATCATAAAAGTTTAGTCTGTCTGGGAATGAGGGCATGGTATGTAGCATCAAGAAATAGTTTAATTTCAACTGTTCTTTCCATTAGCATTTTAAAAAGCAGTGGCTGTCATCCTGTACTGCATCTTAGGAATTTCAAAGACAAGACTGTCTTCACAGAGAGCCTGCATATAGTGTGTGTATCTTGTTTGGTTTTAACAGTTTGACAAATTGAATTTATGATTATCTGGACTACGTGGGGTATTTCTTCCACAGATTACATTAACAAAAAGGAGGAAGTTTAGCTCACTGTATGCAATGATAAGATCCCAAGCCATGGAGTTGAGGCTTAAAGTTTCTCAAATTCTGAAGTGAGAAAACTTGTAAGCTTTAAGGGCTGGGTATTGGCATTTCAAAATATTAGAAAATATTGGTGGAGATCACAGGGGACTCATGGCTTCCCCCTCCCATCCTTAAACAGTCAGCACAGTGGCTGTGCTGTCATTGCCAATCCCCCAAACCCTCCAGATATGCTTTCCTATTAATTATAGTTACAGTCAAAGGCACACTAATGTACAGCACTTTGTTTAGGACCAAGCATCTTCAGGGCTGGATTTGAAAGTTCTGTAAGGGATTTATGTGAAACAAGTCTGTCAAAGAAGGTTTGGATACATTGAGGATATCTTTGAGATACCAAAGTATTTTGTATACCTGATAGGCAGTAAGGTTTTTAATATTTTAACCTGTCACTGACCTATATGCAAAGCTATATACATAATGTTTTTCTTGATACAAAATGCAAATAAAGCCCACAGATAGATCAGTCAATGTATATGTGTTCTTCTGTCAGCCTTTTTGGGGATTATTGGTCCAAACCTAATTTACTGTTAGCTCTTTCTCCTTTGGAGGTTTGAAGGGCACAGCACAAGACATGGTTGTTTCTCAGGTAACTCATACAGACCCACAGGTTGCTGGACTGTGAGAAGCTTCCCTAACATGTGTGCAAGTCCATCCTCTTCTTCAGAATATCTGCTGCGTGTTTCCTCGGAAAATGAACCACAAGCAGAAATGTGAAAGAGAATGAGATAGGTATTAATTTTTTTTTTACTCCCTCACATCCTTCAGTTTCCCTGGTTGTTTCATGTTGCCCTAGAGTTAAATTCAGGAGACTGGTGAGGGAAAAAGCAGGAAAGGAGGCAAAGGCTAACAGAGGAAATCACTCAATAAGGTCGAGAAGTGGAATAAGACTTTTGGACACCTATTAACTGGGAAATTATCTGTTAACTCCAGGCAGAATGAATACCTGCTAGTCAGCACTAATGGATTTGTGTCCCACAGTTGGAATGAAAATTGCCCAAACCTTTAGAAAATCTAAGGCCAAAAGCAGGGCTTGGGCACAGAGTGCTGGATATGGAAGAGTGTTTTGGTGCAATCTGTGTCTTCTGGTGTGATGGAATTATTACTTCACTGACAAAGCTTGCAAAAAATGTAGGACGTGTTTGCTGTTTTGTGTCTTGGAGGGAAAGATGCCTGTCTCAAGAAAGCTGGGGGTACCTTTGAGAGCAAACACCGATGAGTCCAAAATTCTGTGGCTTTTGTATTGCTGACCTATAGACATATGGAGGAGAGAGAGAAAGGACTATGTGTGAAGCAGTGAGAGAAACGTAAGAAAACTTGTCTGTTTTTTGCACCACCGAGCATAAATAGTAAGTCAAAAAGTGAAGCAGGTGTAATATGATGATCACTGACCTTGTAATTTGTCAAACTCCCCATGCATAACATTGCTGCACTGCTTCACTACCTTATGATAGATTCTATTTTGCTCAGATACCACGATCCTCCTACTCAACCTTTAAAGTTCTTCAAGAGTAGCTGACCTTTAAAAAATATTTAAAACAAAATGCCAAATGAGAGTTTTCTTAAGTGAAACTCTCCTTTCTACACCCTTTTCCTGAGATATTAGTCATTTCTCAGATACATTTTATGCTCTTTTGCTGTTACAACACAGTCAGTCTTCCTGGTAGAAGCTGAGGAGAAGAAAAAAAAAAAGAAAACCCAGCCCCTGAGACTACTCTTTTTCTTTGGTAACTAAATTGTAAATGAAACTGAGTAAAACATGTAGCAGAAAATTAGCAGAAATAAAACTGGATCAGTGGGAAAAAGTAACCTTATCCTCAGAACACCAAATTCTGAGAGTTACAGAAAATGCTTCAAGGCCTCCAGAAGTAACTTAAGGAGCTGGAGAGCAACATTATTGTTTGCTTTTCAAATGAATTCAGTTGCCTGTCTGCTGGTGTGGGAGCTTGAGTTTGGGGTAGGCAGCTTGCTATATATTCACTGAAAGCATGAAATTAATTATCTGTGGTTGTTTTATGCAGTGGATAAATCAGACATTACTGGGCCAGCAAACAGGAACGAAATGCATTGTAGGAAACAATCGCATAGTGACCAAACAGGGAACAAGGGAGGGGAAGCGAGGACATAGGCTGGATAGCCCAGGTCTTTCCCATCTCCAGCTTGTATGAATCTGTGAAATAGGCTTACTGGGGCTTTGGCATATTCTTATTAAAAAAATGAGGAGTCAGCAAATAGTCCTGAGAGGCACTGCATTAGCAACCACCCTTCAATTCCCACTGGAAATCAGGAAGGGGAATGATAGAAGAAGAAATAAGTGTCAGGAACTGCTGGACTTAGGCCTTGCTGCATCAGTCACAGGGAGGGTATCAGCTAGACAGCTACTTCACCTGTATTTGTTAAATTCAAATTGCTTTCAAAAGTTTCTGTGACAAATTACAGGAATATATATTGCACTTGTAATGTGCTGTCACAGCCAGAAGATCTGCTTTGTGACTGACATTTTTGTTTAACAAGCATGTCCCGTTCTGTTTCACTCTGCCCATTTTTATGGGGTTTGACCCATCTGTTTTGCAGTTTTGGTGAAACTTTCCTTGGTGTTACCTTGGACATTTTGTGAAGCCTGTGTGCTTTTTAAAGCTTTTTAGATCTGACCTGTGATGTGAGTCTGTACCCATTTCTGTTTAGAGAACAGTCTGATACATCACCATGGAAAAGTGAAGCAGGTACTACTTTGTGCAGGGATACCATTCTTTCCTCTCCTCTCGCCTCAGTCTCATCTTCCTTCAGTCGACCTCCCTGCTCTGTGGTATTGAGCCCTGGCCATGCCCCTCCTTCCCTCCCTCTGGGGCATGCATGGCTGTGGGCAGAGGCCTCTGGGCTACATGTTGGATTGTGTCACCTTTGGGTAAGGGAGGCAGGCTGGCTTTCATGACTGTACCATTCTCCAGTGCCCTAAGTGCAAAACCCAAAGACCTTCTGACTCCAGCTGGTTTCTTTTTACAGATACACTCTGTACCCAAAGCCTCATCAGGCAGGAATGTGAGAAATCAAAGTGTTCAGGTTTCACTGCTTGTAAGCATTGATTCTGTACCTCTGTCGTCCTTCTCCGCCTTCAGCGGTTATGCAGCAGCATCTGTATGAAAGTAGGGCATAATTCAGATGTGAAGTAATTTTTATATTAGTTTCAAGATCTTTCATCAAAGCAGTCCAAATCCTTGAATAAAGTTGGAAACCAGGTTAGAGAAAATCTCTGATGACATAAAGGTTATGTGGTCTGCATTTTGACAGAAGCATTTCACACAGCCTTATTTTTAATGGCTACTCAGTGCTGAACACAGATCCTCCAAATATCAACTTTCTTCTTTGTTAAAACAGGTGAGGAATGTTCTTCAGAGGGATTGACTTATTTATTTTGTTGTGCTAAGAATTTTCTGAAGAAGCATTCTTAAGATTTTATTTTGGTTATATACATTTGTAGAGACTATGTTTAGACATTTTAGTATTTTTCTAAATGAAATAAAGCTATGAAGACTGTTAAAATACAGGCCACCATGCTTAAAGCATTAAGGATTTCACTTTCAATTGCTTCATAATCATTCTAATTATTAAAAAAAGAAGGAAATCCATAGCAAAAATTTCAAATGGCAAATTTAGAAATGTCTAAGCTAAAGATCAAAGAAGACCTGCCAGTTCTGTATTTCTCTTTCAGTGTTGGTTACTCCCTGCAGTACACGGATATTTGTGCTTTGCTTGATCCTACCTTAAATAGATCTGAAGTCCTGGATTCCATTGTTTCTTTTGAGAAGTTATTCAGGGGTCTAAGAGATGTCAGTATTTATTTCTCCTGACACTCATTAAATCTTTTCCCTGTAGTTTCAACCCATTTTACTTCCAGTTCATAAAACCTTTTTGGTTTCCATGCATTTTCTTGGTGTTTGATATTCTTTAGATACACACTGAGCCTCTCCAACTGTAATAAAGCACAGTAGGAGGAAAATGTGAGATTGCAAAACTTTTACGTGGCATAAATGATCAGATCATGACATGAGCAGTGCTTTTGTTTCACACTAGTGCGTCTGTGTGTTGTGAGTCGTGTGGTTGGTAGATATATCATTCTTCTTCCTTTGTACTTATGTTCTTAAATTGCCCTTTATGTTTAGCTTTCAGGGCCTGCAGAGTCAGCATGATCAAATGCAAAACTAGAGGAAGGCCATAGCAATGAGGTGCTTGTTACTGTAAGAAGGCGTTTGAGTATCATGTGTAATATAGCTGGGCAGTAGTTTGAAGTACGGGACGCTCAGTCAAACACATTTGCATCATACTGTAGACAACCCCCACTTTCTAATTAAAGCTGCCATTATTTGGCTGGTTTTCCAGTGTAACTGTGGCTAAGGAGAGATCTGCTGTTGACTGCCCTAACAAAGCTGTTTGGAGGATTCAGGAAAGAAATGGTTTTCATGAATTTTGGTATGGACGTTTCTTCTGTAAAGTTGATCAATCTCTGTTGTTTGTGCTGTTTCCTTTCCTGTTTTTTGTCCAGTTGATGTCAGTCTCTGTGTCCTGTGGCCTTTCCTGCTGTTGGCCACCTTTTTAGTGTTTTGTTAAAGTATCCTTTAGCATTGTATCTTAATGAGCATTGCTTCTCAGTCTCTGAGTATCTTCACCAATTGACTGCATTCCCAATTCTTCCAGTGGGTGCACTGTATTCATATATAATTCATACACCTGAGGTTGGAAATGGGCAGGAGGTTGGCATCTAGAGCTTTGCTAAAATGCCAGCTTCTCTGCCAGCAGAATCACTGTAGTTCTGGAAGGAAAACACTTGAATCCTTTCCCACTGCTGATAATTACTGGACTGAGTCAGTAAAAAAATCTCCAAAACCTGCTGCATCTCTTTCCAGGAGTAGCCTGGTGTCACCGTTATGAATTTTTGCTTCTGCTGGAGTCCTAATAGCCCAGCCACTCTCATTTCAGAAGAAAAGTGCCTTATTATAAAGGGTCTGAGCATCTCTACCAAATCCCCTTCCCATATTCTCCAGATGGTTTTAGTGAATTTTTTTAGCCTCAATATTCCACCTCTGAAAAGTAGCTGATGGTACTTACTCTGGTGAGTGCATTGCGATAACAATTTGGTTTGTCTTTTTGATACCCAGGTAACATGATGGGCTCATGTTAGTGTGGAAGAGCTCCATCAGACCTCCTAGGTGAGAATACCATGTCTTGTATCATGGGCTTTTGCTGGTCACATTTGCATAGTGATCTGAGCTATTTTCCTCATTCAGAAGAGTTAGGTGAGTAGAATGTCTATCTGCTGCTCCTTCTTTTTCTTTCCTGCCCCCTGCCCCCTCCCCCTCCCTCCTTAGGCAGGGTTAGGCATGTCCCTCAGTCAAAAATGACTGAGATAACAGACAAAATCTGATCAATGATCTTGGCCTCATAATCAAGAAAGAAAACCTATTTTCTTGTTCTATTTCAGGTGGGCCCTTTAATTTGAACAAGTCTAGAAGAATCCTCAACGCTTATGTATAGGCTACTGTGGCAATCTCTGTGTAGCAACTTCTTGATGTTTTCTTTGTTTCTATGGCCATGTCTACTGTGCCTGAAATGATGACAGTGATCTGTCTTGTGTGGAGTAGTGTTGAATAAATTAGTGTCCTTCTTTAGGGACATGATGTTCTCAAGTAAAAATAGTGCAATCATTTGTTCTAAATAACCAACTTCGAGGTTCTAGGAAACTTTTTTTGGAGTAAGAATAAAAAATGTTTCTTATTTTAAGTGAATGAAATGCAGTTTCTGTTTCTTAGAGTATTACTTGAAGTTCTAATATTAGATTGTTGGGGTTTTTTAACCTGGTGGACCGAGACAAATGCTAAGTGAAATAAGATTATGACACTTATTCTAGATAGCTTTAGCTTTTGCACAGTGATGCTTGCGAGTTACAACAGGGCTTCGAGAAGCTGAATGGAATGCTTTCACTGTTAAAAATTAGGGCTATTTGAAATAGGTTATCATCTTATATGTAGTCACATGAAAACTCCTTTGAGAACCACTGGACATGAGGCTGAAATGTCTCTTTTTTCCTCTTTTTTTAATTTTTAATTTTTTTTTTTATTT
>NW_009952564.1:593369-627992 GCF_000747805.2 Chaetura pelagica | reverse complement strand
TTTTTTTTTTTTTTTTTTTTTTTTTTTTAATTGCTTGTAACAAGTTATAGATTACCTTTGTATTGAAGGGACTACTACAAACTGTTCCATGCCCTATTTAGAAAGGATTAAATGTAGCATTAGAAATTTTTTCTTGCACATCCCTTACAGCATTGAACCATATTTAGGCAACTACCATTGGCTAATAGGCTGTCATTGTTTTGAGCAAAATCAATTTGAACCACTTGAAAAGAAAAAAAATTCTGATACTCAGTCATGATTTCCATACTTGCATGGCAGTATACATTTGAATTTCTTAAGGCTATTTTTAAATATGTATATTTGTTTATTTAACCTGTGTTTACAGTTTTCCTATGGAATGCTGATTTCACTGCAGGTCTGCTTTGTATCTTGCAAAACAGGGCAGAATAATCTTAATCCTTTACACATTTTAGTGGAGGACTGAAAAGGCTAATAGACCCTTTCATTTCTTAATGCTAGTATCTTATTCCAGTTTGCAGTGCTTTGCTGAAATAGTGCTGGAAAATGTGTCTGGAATAAAGGTTTGTTGTTTTGTGAATAGTGCTGTGAGTTGACTGCCATAAATTTATTTCATAATCTAGCTTCACTTCTACAAATCTAAAGTCACTTCTGTGGTTTGGCCACCTTTGTCTAAGTTACAAATTAATAAGAATAGGGTTTTATGATTGTAATGTTACAACCTGACCTGTAGAAATAAAAATACTGTGCTATTTGAAAGGCTCTTTAGTAAGTTTCAACTGAGTTCTCAGTGTGAGGAAAGAGCCACGTGCCATACTGAGACTTCACATCCAGCCTTCATGGGTTATTGATTATTCTACCTTCCATAAACTGATACTTAAGACAGAATGACTGAATGGAAGAGAATTTTTAAATGGCTGCCTGCCTGTGAGGACAATAGCATTGTGTATCCTTTATACCACGTGTAAAGATAACTTGCTGTCTTTTGGTTTTGATACAGCAGTTTCAGATGGGCATGTAAATTTAAGAAACATGAGAGCTGAAAACAGCAGTGAACAGTAGAGAGCCAGTTTTACTACTTACATGTTGTTAGAAGAAAGCCTTATAAGTTTGATTAAGTTAGAGAGGGAGTTTTACTGAGCTTTTCTGCCTTTAGTAGGAAGATTTATGAGAATAAGCTAAATGGACTCTCAGGAAGCCAAAGTTCCCACAGATCACAGGAAATCACGTATTTTTTCTGTAACTCTAAAGAAGGCATTCTGCATTAAATAGCATATCTGTGAGTCACTGATGTTCTGAGGGAGTGCAGCTGTGATACTAATCCAGGCCACTGTAATTTTACTCCCATTAAAAAAAATAAAATTACCAAAGATGGATTTACATATGTCTGGCAAATACATTAAACTGGGGATTCAAAGAAGACAATTAGTCATAATCTATAATCTTTAACTGTGATTTTCCTCCCTGCTTCTCCACATCACATTGTTTCTGAAGAAGTCTTAGAGCTCACTTTTTCAGCATACGTATCTCAAAAGCCTGTTCTTTTCTGCCTTCTGAAAGCTCTTTTTTGCTTTGGTGTTTGTTTTGCGTTTTTGGTTTTTATTTTGTTTTGGTCTTGTTTTTTGTTGTTGTTATTTTTTAAACTAAAGTTCAGTATTCAGTCTAAAACATTTATTTCTTTTCTCAAACAATTACTGGTTTAGTTTTTACTGGGTGCACTTGTGATGATGTTGCAGTAAATAGCTGTGTTCTGTCCCTCATGTCTGACAAAGCGCAAGCACTCCAAGTGAAAAGGAAACTCTGTTTTAATATATGTTAATTCAAGGTTGCTTTTATTTAATTTATAAAATGTGAGCATAGATTGTTACAGAAATTCCAGATGATCGTGTTTTGGCTAAAATGGTGACAGTTGCTTTTTTCTCTCTGCTTATTTAGTGAGCATCCCACTGAAGGACCAAACTCACAGCTATTTAATGTAGTAACATTTTTAAATAAATGGTCCTGTGAAATGACCTTTCTTCCCTTAAAATTTTATAGATTGTAATTTGTTGTACAATCTGAAATAAGCAGATTTGTCAGCTGAGGATCATCTCTTCCTGGGAAGACCAGGCCTCATGTTTAAAGGGAAGTCCCACTGTGGATGTTCTAGCTGAAGTATTTTTGTCGTTGAATAGAAGGCTCAAAATCAAATAATCTCTTAAGAAAGTGGATAGAAAAAATAAGGGATGAGTGACTGAGCTACAATCCTGGGCTATGTTTAATACCAAACAATTCTGAAAAAACTGTTTTTGCACAACAAAAACTTTTCAAAGTTTCAGGTATGCAGGCAAATTTGGGTTTTTTAAAAGAGAAACACTTGATTAATTTACAAAGATACAGAGTTTAACATCTTAAAAAGGAGCAGACACTGTATGTAACATAGGTATTGATAAGTATCCGTTACTTTAGCAGAAAGGACTGAATGAGCTGTTCAAAGTGGCATTCGACTCACATCAGAGAAGCTAAGAATTTGTCTGAATTGTATTATTCTTTGTAGTGAGGTTCTGTTTAAGTAACAAAATAGGAATAGTTGATGAAAAAAGAGTACAAGCCAACAATTTGTTAAAATAGATGTTGGCTTTAACATGCTTGTCAGGGTAATTAAGACTGTGATTGCATCTCAGAAATTGTTATTTTAGATTTTCAAACAGAACTTTGTACTGGCTTGCAGTAATGAATGGTCAACTTTTTACAATTTTTTACTGCCTCATGTTTCAATATGGATCTTTATTTTCCCAGATTCTAGGGACCTAAGCTGAAAAAGACTGTCCTTTTTTACTTTCTTCCTTTAAGAACAAAAGTTCAGTGCTGTTAACCTTGATTTCCAACTGTGTAAGACCAGAAGTTGAATATGTTTAGTTCATCTACATTTAATACTCATTTGCAGTAACAACATTGTAGAAGACAAAAGTTTTTAAGCAGTAATGGGCTTAAAATTGTCTTGATCCATCCTGAATAAACCCTAAATTAGGGAGATTAACTCAATCAGATCTGTGTTTTACCTGGTAAAGACCCTGTAGAAAATGAAAATGACAGAGAAAGAAAAAAAAAGGCATTAATCTAAAATAGCACATAGGATGTGCCTCACTCAGTAGGACTTAGGTATCTTCTTACATTTAAGTGGACTGAAAACACACTTCCTGAATCAGAGCTGTAGAGACAAGAGCTCCTGGAGTATTTACAATAAAGACTGAAAAATAAGGAGACCAGGAAGTCAGGCAAGGAAAGGGGACAGAATTCAGATTTCTTTTAAAAATGAATAGTATCTTTTATAGAAAGAACAGTAGTCATGCCAGTTCATATTTTCAAAGCTTTGATCTAACTTCAGGACATGACATTTCTGTCTGTTATTTTCTAACAAGGAAAAAAGTGACATGTCATTGAAAAATACTTTGGAGTTGAGAAGAAAGTTACAAACTTGAACTTTTACTGAATCTAAACACAAATTGAACTTCACAGCATCTTGATTTTCACTAGCTAAACACAATTGATAACTCAAAAAATGCTGTTTCTGGACATGTTGTGTAAGATGTCAGCTCTGCTCATGATCTTTTTAATCTTTCTGAGAAGAGTGGCGATGTCTTATTTTATGAGGTAGCTGGTCATGCCTCACTGTATTAAAAGAAAAAAAAAGATTCACAGATTATATTTGTCTTTGCTTTTAGAAGCTTCACAATGTATTTGTACTTTTTACAAAATGTCTCTGAAATAGCACCTTTTAATGACCCTGAAACCCTTTAAAATGGACTTTGGTAGCTTTGCTGCTGAATGAAGATTACCCTGAGGAGAAATTTGTGTTAACGTTTCTTGGTCACCTTTTCCTTTTTGAAGATGTATTTCTAATCCCAAGTGCATTGGAGCATGATTCAAGGCATATTGCTTGATTTTATTCCAGTGCTCTGCTGGTTCCCTATCAGGATCCACGTATATCATATCTCTTGAATAAAGGCATCAATGAGCATGTGGTTAGCTCTGTAGGTGGTTTCAGGTTGAAGAAGCTGCCTTCTTTCAGGTGGGAAATCAACCTGTCAGACTGAGTTATGGAAACATGATTAGTTTACTGAGTTCATTAAATGAAAACTTTTGCAGCTCTGGGTTCCCATCTCTGACTGTGTTTGTTACAGTGAAACAATCTCGTTTTTCATTCACTGAGTAGAATACCATGTGTAGACCCAGCAGGAGTACATTCCAGATTCCCCGTTGATTTCCTCTACCAGAAAGTTGTTTTGTGATCTAGTTGGTGTCACGTATAGAATCTTTATTGTCAGTTCTCTTTTGTCTTGCACTCTTGCTGTTGTGCATATGCACAAACTAATGTATAGTTGAAATGTGGAAGACCAGCATGTAACAGAGTATCTTGATCAAAATATTACAGTTGCCCCTAAAATATTTTGCTCGGTACAGAACATGTGTATTGATACCCACTTAGATATGGGATGTATCCAAAAGGGTTGCCTCCCCACGAGAAATCTTTCACATGGAATATGATGCAATAGTTGGTAAAGAAGGGTGTCTCTAGCTCCAGATGTTGCTGTCCTTCACAATTTTGAGCAGCTAAGGAGTTTCCTTGGTTAGACATGGTGATAAATTTCACTTACTGTCAGCAAGGAACTGAAATGCGGTACCTGTTTACTTTTACCATAGGTTCACTGCTATTTGCTGCCCTTGTTCTTGAACTAGTCCTTCCTCAGTGAATGGGACTATTTGGCAATAGAAAAGGCTACAAAATCTGACATCAGCCTGCTGTGGTGTAGCCCTTTTGAGGCTCTGTAAGGGCAAGAACACACTCTCTAGGAAGTTGTTCCTATCAGAACTGCTGTCACATGTAGTTTTCATATTTTACAGTTTGTTATCAGCATTATTATTGAAAATAAACCCAAACAAATGGAAACTGTTTATGCAAGCTTTCAAGGGCATTTTCAAGATGTTTATCTGACATTGACATTCATTAGGGAGCAAGTTGTCTTAGTTCCATTTTGTGCCTTAAAAGGTTTTTGAAGAGAGGCAGGATGCTTTTGGTTGTTATTTATTTATATGTTTGTAACCGGAAAGAGTGGCCATCTTCCTAGCGAGACATATCATGTTCTGATAAGCTAAAAGAGGCCATTTCTGACTTAAAAGCAAGCTGTTATCGGTCAGGTATAGATTCTTCTCTGAGCAGTAAGCAATATACTTAAAAGGTTGTGCAGTCCTGACAAAGAGAATAGCTGCCCTCTGCTTGTCTTTCAGGGAGAAGATGGAAAAGATCAATGAGCTGCAATTTCTGTACTATAATATTTACAGATAAAGTACAAGATGAGATCTAATTTATGAAAGAAACATCATAAGCTATCTGTCATTAATTAATATTATACACTTTTTTTTTTTTTTTTTTTAAGCAGCTGTCTGTAGATAATTGGTTAAGGGCTTAGAGATTTGTTTAATAAATGTCTAGAGTAAATGGGGCTGCAAATTCAGAGAAATGGCTCGATTTGCTCAGTAGTCAGTGAAATAAGCTGGTGCGTCAGCCAATTGTACACATAGGATTTTGACTAATTTAACACAAGTGACATCACAGTTTCTTAAATGAGGGCATTCATCTTCAGTAGTGACCAATAAAAGTGTGTAGTTCGTACAACATCTGCAGTATCCCTGAGGTAAATGTGCACTATGCCTCTTAGGTGCTATACCCTGTTCTCATTAATGTTTAGCTTAAGCTAGGATTAGAGCCTTCTAAATTAGCTAAGATGCTCACAACTGAGTACTGAGTAAAGAGACCATCAGGAGTATATTATTCAACATCTTCAGCATAATTACATGGAAGACTGGAAAATAGGCTCTTTTCAACCTATTTTGTAAATGTAAAAGAAGAATCTATTGCTTGTATATAATAAATATGCCTAAAAACATGCCTTTTAAATCAACACAAGTTCTGTTCCTTAACAGTAACACTGTTTTGCAGATCTAAACCACCTCTACCTTACCTTATTTTTTCTATCCTATTCTTGAATTTGAAAATTGAAAATTAATAACCACTGTTTTTATATAAATTCCCTAAACAAAATGTTTTACTTTTGTCAGTATATATTATGTGGAGTTAAACCCAAAAAACTGGCAAGATGAGAACTGCAAACCTAGATGTCTGATCCTATGGTGATCCATTCTTTGGGAAGAACAGAACAAACTAAAGAAATCTAAAGGGTTTTCATGATCCATAAATTAATGCGGTGGCCTTACATGCATCACTTTTACTCCTGTTATTCAGTATTCAGTCTCTGGAAATCCCTCTGGAAATCTTTCAGTTCAACATGATGTTTCACAAATGCCTCAGTTAATTGTTCCTCAGAAATTCAGAAAAATATGTTTAGAAAGCTGAGACCTTTCTACAGAGACTAAGGGTAAATGTGGTGTTAGGCAGCCTGTTTGCATCCTTGTGACAGTGGTGTAGGGAGAGCTGCTCAAATTTAATGTTAGATCAATATGAAGGCTGCCAGGGCCTGGTGAAGCAAAGCAGGGGACATGGCGTTGTCTTGTCTCTGCTGCCTGTTGTACAGCTCATAGAAATCAAAGCACCTCAGCAGTGACAAGTGATGTTTCTATTCCTATTGATCTGGGCTGAGTGAACTATCCTGTAGGGAGTGACTGTTTTTTGGAGTGTCAGAGGTTCTATGATTTGGTTTCAGATATATGAGCCCCATCAGTACAGCTGTTAGAAATGGTTGGAATTCATGCTGTTGTCTGCCTACCTCTGTGTAGTTGCATGTGCATAATGCACATGAACTATGAAGGTGGTAGAGTGCTCTTTGTAGGCTTTTCATCCAGTTGAACAACAATGTGAAGAAGCAACCAAGTAAAAATATGTGGGAGCTGGACAGAAGCCACAGCTGTATTTGCATTGTTGATGAGCCTGGCTCCTTGGTTCTTCAGGTGTCCTGGAAGCAGAAATGCTACATGCAGCCAACAGAGCCAGATTTTAAGATGTTTAAAGGTTCAGACCCAAAACCAACTAATGGAAGTTGAAGACAAAGTTTAAAGATGGGAACTGTTGAGGCGGTGTTGGTTTTGGAAGTAGTAATGCTGGTTTGTATCAGCTGGTCGTTTCTTCCAATGCTGCTTTTTCAGGAGTGGTCTTCTGGTCTATCATGGTCTTCTAGACCAGTTAGTAAACTCTTTTAGAATAGATAAGTGAGTATACCTCCTCCAGAACTTCTGTCACGAGGATAGTGCACAACAGATCAACCTCCAAAGATAGCTGGCATCACCACCAAATGAACTTAGGATTTTTTATTATTATTATTATTATTATTAATTCCAGGATGGGCTGGCAAACCAAAAAACATGGCTTCATCTGATTTTTTTCTTTCTGAAGCAAAAAGTTGAATTGAAACAGCCTGAGTCAAAGTTGAGGCTAAACAGAGACTGAATCAAAACCTTATTGGAACAGTTGCCTGTTTTCAGCACTCTAACATAGCTGTTCATATGGGTTTCAGATTTTGCTGTTGGAATCCTTTGCAGCTACAGCACGAGTTGAAGGCAGCTTGGCACTTGTGCTGACTGTTACAGGCTTTGAGGAAATTTTGTCAGTGGGGAATGAGTGTCTATCTCACAGAACAAAATAAGTCTATAATTGAATATTTGCCTGTTATCATAACGCATTTTCAATGTGTATTGCTACCTGTAATTTTGATGTTCAGTTTCTGGTGTTTTGACAAGGAAAAGTAATGTAATGTGCTAGTGAGGAAGACAGAAAGATTCACTGCTCTATTTTCCTGCTTGGTGACATTTGTGAATAATGGAGTCCTGTATATATTTAATGTTTTAGCTAATAATCTGCAGGTAATATCAGTGAAATTTTCCTATACTGGTGGGCTTAAAATGGAGATCATCTGGAAAACAAAATTATGTATTTTTATGTCTATATCTGTGAGCACTCTTATCTGAAGTGTCAATAAGTTCTGCAGCATGGAAATTTGTCCTCTTAAGATTGAGAAATTTGCCAAATGTTTCTATGGTGGGGTTGTCCCACTGGGGAAACAGTAAGTAAGCTTAAAATACCAGATCTGTTGTTCATGATTGTTCTTCTTAGTCACCTGTTGTCTAAGTCATCAGGATTTTCATTCACTGTAAATCCCACTTTAAGGAAAACAAAAGAAAAACAAACCAAAAACATAAGCACATAGAGATCTAGGTGGTATTGTGATACTCGCCTAGCATGCATTTTATGTCATTATTAACTCCAGGAAAACAGAGTGAAGAGTATGACACTGGCAGTATTTTATACCGCTTTGCATTCACTTTGAACTGGTTTCAATTGCTACGTGTCATACAGCACAAGAAATCCAACTGAGATACTACCAGCACTAGGCAGAAAGGATCCTGCGCATACATTTTTGGGAACTGATAATAGTAAGCTGATAGTCTTATTTATGCAAGTTTTACAATACCTGAAATTCAGTGTTTGATTGACACCCTTTTTTCACTCCTTATAACTGGAATTGCACATAAGAACTGTGAATTTTGAAGCATGTGAGGACATCTGCCAGGGTAAATCTATTTTTGAGCAAGCCTGTGTGCTCGAACTGTACAAAATTCTGTCTAAAATTCTTGTAAGTTACATGGTTTGTAGCATTAATAATGCCTATTTTCATGAGTGGCAGTGGTAAATGTTGCCCTCAGGAAGCTTTCTGCCTTCCCAGGTCAGTATATTACACTTCAAGTGAGAATTAAGATATATTCCTATATTTATTTACTGATTTTATGCAAGCACTTAAATTCTGCTGGGGACTTGCATTAAATGCATGTACTGTTTGGCTATATCCGATTTGCAGCAAGCTAATTTTTGTTAGATATTCAAACATCTGAAGTTAAGCTTTTGGCAGTGGTTAGTGTAGCTAGCTTTGAGTGCATCCAGAAACCTAGTTTTAGCTTTAGCACATAGAAGTGGTAAAAGAGGAGAAGACAATGAAAAGTTGCAGCTGGCAAGTGGGAATTCAGCCTTCTTGGCTCCCCTGCTCCATCTTTGACTTAATGCATAACCTTAGATGCATTATTCATCCACGCGATGTCTCAGCTACCACCAATACATAATAAGACCAATACCCTCTTGTGTAAATGTCTCTACGACATGGAGATGAAAAGTGACAGAAAATGCAAAGCAGTATTATTTACACTCTTCCCATTTTCTTGTCTGTGGCCTTGTTGCAGTTTTTAGGCCTCGTCCTAACCCCAGGGTGCTTATCATCCAAGTGGTCTTGTGCTGCTTTGATGAGTGTCCTGTCTTCAGTGCGGAAGTGTTTATGATGGGCTTTTTGTTCCCTACCAACATAAAACAAAAAATACTGCTTCTTCACTGATGTCCTATAAGCACTACTCAAATCATCCTGTCTCTGACCCTCCTTTAATTTTTATTTTTTTTAACCTTAAAATACCTACTGAAGCAGCCAAAGATTTGGTTTTTTTTTTCAGTAAAATGCTGAAGATAAGAAAGCTGCCTGTCAACACAGATTTGAGAGAAACAGGCAGGCAGCCCTTTACAAAGTGTTTTATATGGCACAAATTCACTGCTGGTTTGGAGGGAGCGATGGAGATACCATGTAGATAGAGATGCTGAGGAGTGCAGCCTTGTCTTCTGGGTGTTACCTCAGTACAGTGTGTGTTAATATCACTCTATTTTAATCCATTCATAAATGTTTGTTATGTATGCTAATAAGATGATATTTATACATGAAATTTGTACATATACACTGTTTTGTCTTTCCTAAATAGATAGCAGAGCAGGATTCATTTAGTAATAAATGGAGCTCCTATTGATTATAACACTTAATTTTTCTGATGTTTTAACATTAAATGTTTATTCCAAAATTATATATGAAATCCAGTATTCCTGAAAGTTATTTCTTTGATTTATATTGTTCTTATTTCTAAATTTATTTCTGAGTTATACAGTATATATATTTTTATTAAAATTATGTATAATATATATGATACCTTAGTATTTCAATATCTTCATAAAATTTCCATTTATGTCTTGTGAAGAATAACTAAGATTGACTAGTAATTGATGCTAAATTTTAAAATTAGAACGTAAAAAACCTTAATTTGAGGATAGTCTCCATTTTTTTATCCAATATACCTTTTTGGGACAGATTTTGCTTGATCAAGTTTCATTCTGACTTTGGTTGGGTTTTTTTTTTGCTTGTTAAATTGAGGGTAATTCCACTGGCTTATGTCACCTTGCATCAGAGTTGTTCTGCCCCAGAAGAAATTTGGTCACTAAACATACTCTGAAAACTCAGGAAAAAGCAGCCAGATGTGATGCTTTTTCTGGTTGGCTTGTTACTTGGTGTGCCAAATTTTGTATAATTTTTGTGTTCTATTTTCTAGACTACCAACCAAAAACAAAGTTTCTTGGTCCCAAGTCCACTAGTAAGCTTGCCTTTACACATGATCTTCTTAAGTTAAAAGCTGTAAGATGAGTAACATATACATGAGAGGATTATGTTACTGATGTGAGATGAGCCATAGTTTAGCCTTCATGAATTTCTGAGTACCCAGTGTAGCTCTCTTTACATATACATTCCAGTATCTTCTCCAGTGATGTTCAAAAGTCTTCAGTGATTTTGAAATTGAAAAAGTAATTTATATAAATGCTATTAAAGTATTTTTTATTTACAGGAGTATCTGTAAACAAGAACATCTAGAACTAGTTTGAAAATAGTTTTGTCTTGTTCTTGGGCAACATCTCCTCCCTCTTTTCAGGAAGTAATGACATTGACAAAATTCTCCAGAAGAGTAAGGCAGGTACTTTTAAGTCAATGTGGAGTTGGGTTTTTGGTGTTTGTGGTTTTGTTTCTTTGGTTGGTTGGTTTTTTAAGTCCCAAGTTTAATTTTATAATGGCTAGGCCACTGGAATTATCATTAATAGTTGAGCTGAACAGTAACATTTTTAATGAATTGGAAAGTCTCAATATAGTTGATTTTCAGCATACATTCCAAATGTAGTCTTAATTTAGATCCCAAGTTATTCTGCAGGAGTTGAAAAGAAAAAGCTTAGCAGGAAGTTTTTACTGTTGTCTAATTACAAACTTTTTAAGGCTTTTTTTGGCATGAGGGAAAGTTGTGTTAACATCTCTCTAGGGATTTTTTTATGATAAATTTAAATATTTGTTCTGGCATCTTGCTTGATGTAAGAACACCCCCTGTAATTTAATAGGGTTTATATTAGATTTTTTTCCATTCATGAAATAATGTGTTCTGTTTTTCTGAAGTGGTTTGTGCAGGATTATAATGGTGAGTGTGTCTTAGGTAATGTTTCTGGGGTAAAATATTTGTTTTTATTGTGGCTTTTTAGATTATTAATGTAATAATGGCTTAATTATATCTTTCATTTTTTAATTTTTCGTTTTAGACATGAGAAGTAATAGTCTCATGGATAACTCCCTGAGGTTTGTGTGGTTCCGTTTCTGTCTCTCTTGGATCCTTCTGAAAACTAAATCCCACTGTCCCTTGCTCAGTTCCTTATCTGGTAACCAAGCTCTTATATCTGATGGACAGCAATGGCTTAGACATTAACTGTGGTGTGACTGAATTCCATTTACCATAATGTATAATGATGAGCTGTTGCTTTTCTCTATTTCTGCTTTTTCTGTTCTTGTGTGAGCATATTCTTAGCACAAGTGGTTTGTATGAAATGCAAATGTACCAGTTGTCCTGGCAGTAGCTGCCTTATGTAGCTGCTGAACATGACTGTTATTCTAGAGAGAGCTGTGACTGTGCAGGTGTTACATGCATTTTCAGAAGACAAAATGTTAAAGTATTTGTTGCACTGATGGGAAATCATTCTTCTAACTTGAAATTGAGATGGATTATAGATTTTCAAACTATGCTTGTATGAGTTACCATAAATTGTCTTTATTCTGTGAAGCAAGTCTAGCATGACTGGTATTAGTCAATAGAGGTTAAAAGACTATACCCGTGGTAGGTGGGCTTCAAACCATAGTGAGTTTGTCTGCCTTCAAGCTGTCAATATCTTTTATTGACAGCTTTAATGCTTTAGCTGTGACAGGAGTAGCCAAGCAGTTTGTTTTCCCTAGACCTGATCAATTTGAATAGATGGTGTTAGATTACAGGTTAGGGAGTGACCTCTCTGATGAAGTAATTGAGCATGGACTCAGTTTTAACAGGCTGGTAATTATGTGGAACAGGGTGGTTGCTGAGTAGAGGGCTGGAACAGTGTACTGAGGAGACATCCAACTGGAACACTGCAGAGTACCTGCCCAAACTGGAGCTCTGTGACACCAAAAAGATGCATTCTTCTTAGGGCTTTGTGCCCAAATCTTGCTCAGAAACCAGTGAGGTGTGCCGGGATCCTTTCCTTTGCTCCCTGAGCTAAGCAATAGCAGAGAATCTCTGGGCTTGAAGGGCCAAAGGATCCAAAATTTCTGGTTTTTTTCAGATTCCCATCCTTCCAAAGGAGATAATACTCAAGAGCTGGTTAAAAATCCCCACATTACTCTGTAATTTACGGTGATAAAACAAGTTTCTAAACCACCTCTAACTATAAATATGATTGTAACTACTACAGTGTGTTTGGGTTTGATATGCTTGCATGAATGTGAAGAGGCTTACAAAAGCAGTATTTAGTCGTAAACTGTAGTAGGACATTATTTCAGACTTGTGATACTGGAGCATTGTTCAGTTACAGATGTAGGTCTTTGCCACTGAAATTGGTTGAAGAGCAAGGGAGTTTTTTAGTCTCTCAGTTCCTTGTAGCTTAGATGTTAATAGTGCAAACATCAATTATTATGATGGTGCTCATAGGATACAGACCACTGCTTTTGCCTGCATACAAGTGCTTCAGTACAGGAGACTTCATATTCTCCACACCTATTGAAGAGTCTATGAAAAGGGCTGTGAATACCTACATGGTACAGCACTATAGTACTTCATTTGTGTCAGAGAAGTCATGTTACCAGTTAAATACTGAACCTACCCAGAAATTGTATTTGGCATCCATTTAGGCAGATGTTCAGAATGAAAAACAGGTTATGGTCACTATGTGACCAGCTATGAAAATTGTGTCAGTCATTAATGGAAGAAAAATATTCTTGTTTTATAAGTCTGAAAAAATTAGGGTGACAGTGTGTTTGCCTGATATAGTTTAAGACCTGTGGCAGTGCAATGGTAGAAGAGACCTGAGGAGAGAAAACAGGTTAAAAAAAGCAACAGATTTTTTGTGCAGCTCTTCCTGTTAACACAGATTATTTAATTCCTTTCAGCATCAAAACCTTTTTCTTTATTCCCAGCATCAAAGGCTGAAATCTTACTGCACTGTGTGATTTGTTGAATTGGGAGCCTCCCTGCTGTAATGAGTACAGGAGCAGCAGGACAATGCATTTTATCTGCGTGCTGGACTGCTGCAACATAGAATAGGTGTCTTTAGGTTACAGTTTAGTGGGATTCCCTTTGAGTGGCCTAAGTGGGTGAAAACTCTGTTTTAATAGTTAGTAATTTACACATTTTCCATGAGGTTGTCATCGCATACCTTTTCCCACATACCTATGTAGATGAAAAAAACAAAACAAACAAACAAACCTACTTTCCAAAAAAGTAACTCGACATGCAATATGTTATTCTTAAAGACATGTCTCTGCAATCTCCTGCAGGAGGAAGGTCTCTTTGTGGACATGCAAAGCACCTCACAACCACACACGGGTGGAACCACACAGGTGTATGTGCAGTAGCAAAACACAAGACAAAACTTTAAAATGAAATTGTGATGTTTTAGAAGCCTTTGAATGTATGTTTCATATGGCCTTGCTCCAGCTGACTCTTTAAAGAGCCATAGGGGCTTTCTGATGTAAATATTTGATGGAAAATTAAGGCCTCAGCTGAAACATTAGAAGACTTGTCATTATGTCAGCTGTATCAAGGGGTCTGCAGTAGCTTCTACCATTGACTGTTCAAACTAGGGAAAAGCTTACTAACTCTTATTTTATTTTAAAGCATTTATAAAAATATGATATTTAGCTACCATCATAGAAACAATTTTAAGGATTTTGATCAGTTTAGGCCTGTGTATGAACATCTAAAAAACAAAGGATTTGTCTGTGCTGAACTGTGAGTCTTGTTTGCTTAGCTGATAAGGGTTTTTAGTTTCCTGTTGAAAGGCAACCTTACCTTTACAAAGCCAAGTATATAGTAAATTTCACCTTATTAGAAAGGATATGAGCATAGGGTAAGAAATCAATGAGAAATCAGTCACGGACTATTCATATCCGTGCAGTACATAGACTGCATTTTCTTCACATGGGACCTGCAAATCTGTGGAAACAAATACAAGGCAACGTAGGTATATACATAGAGATATGGCAGCTGCTCTTTAGAAATAGTATTCCACAGCTCAGTTACACCGGGAAAGTATTTTTCTTGGTAGAAAATCTAATTATGATAAGTGTCTGCTGTGAATGGAAAACTTTCACTTTTTAATACAGAACTGAGAACTTTAAATTAGAAAGAATTGTTTTTCACTCATACAGATAGTCTTGGTTAGAAAATGTAATTTTGTGCTGTAATAATAATTCCTTTAATTTTCTGTGTTAGGCTGGCTGTGTAGATAGGCTGCATCTCATTAAAGCACTGTATTGCTAAAGGTATTTTTTGACCCTCTAAGTCCCTCATTAAAGTAGTTTTCTGAACAGAAATGCCTTGTCTGTTTTGGCTGTTGAATACGTCAGGGAAATACTACATTTACACACAAAAAGTATTTTATATAGAAGAATCTGCCTTATCCGCAAGCAAAGCTGGATTCTAGATTTGAATGAACTAGTCCTGTAATTTTTGAAGTCATGTTTCTTGCAGGGAAGGTGATAGGATTTCTTCTGCACCTCAGTATAATTTACATTTTATCTGTAAATTTTGTAAAATATATTTCAGCATTTTTGTGCATATGTGTCTGATCAAATGCATTTCAATGAAGTTATTTTGTATAAAAGGGTAATGTCTTCTCTCAGTTCAGCTTCTGGCCACATGAATTTTATAATGCTTTTGCTTGTAAGGAGTATAAAGTGAGATAGAATGTAGACTACCAGCACAAGTTTTTGCTTTGGAAGCTGAATTTTTGGAAGCCTGGCTGATTTTCTGTGACCCAGGATGGTACACATTTCTTTAACTTTGCGAAATGATAAAAAGCAAAAGGAATATATCCTTTTTGCATTATCCATGAGAATATCTGATTTGTGGCATTTGACCATGTAAATGAATGTAATTCAGTGTATAACGATAAAATAAATTGAACTGTTTTTTGCAAAAGTTAATAGCTTAACAAGTACCTTATGCATAAGCATGGATTTTCACAGATTAACTCTTTGAATATTAAGAAATAGTAAAACCATCTGCTAACAGGGCATGATGTCTCAGAGGCATCTGAAGCCTTATTTGAAAGCTAGGAAAATGGGTGAAATCAGGTGGCATTCTTGGAGATCCAGGCTTCAGTCAGTGACAATGACCAAGTCACTTTTGTTGTTGGTTTTGTAGTTATTTATTTGGGAGGCAAAATGTTTGGCACAGCAAGCAAATGGAAACCCTATCTCCCGTGATGTGAATAGATACCATTAACAGTTTATCTCTAATGTTCAATTATTAGCACTTCTCACTGGGCATGTAGTTCTCAGAAGACTAATCCTCAGCTTTCCCAAAGGAGAGGGCATTCACAAACAGCTGAGTTAAACAAGAAACTGCTTTCTTTAGCATTCCTGAGGCATGTGGTGGATGCCTGGCTTGGAGAAAAATCGTGATGTTCTAAACCAGCAGAACCTAATTATGTAGAACAGCTTGATGCATATGCAGAGATGCTTTAGAAAAGTTAATAAATGCACTTTTAGTCCTGAACAAAAGTCTAAGCCTGGAAAAAAGGGGAGGAAACAAGTCAATTTTTTACAGAGTATTTGACTAATGAGATCGGTACAAGATTGCACATTGAATGTACCTTTTAGGCAATTTAGGTACTTAATCTGAAGAGTTATTATTAGACCACTAACTGAGGACCTTGAAGTGCAATGTTGCATGGGATTATGTGCAAGGATCATTTCCCTCACTTTATAACTCGGTTGCTTCCTGGCAGCAAAAAGAAAAAAAAACTTTATTGTGCAGGGCAAAAAGTTTTGGCTGATTTATGTGACATGGGTGCCTAACTGGCATGATATATGAAAACGTCTCTTCTCTTGATGAACTTCTAGTTGTTTCGCAAGAGGTTTGATGTATTTTGAGCAGGTTTACAGTCTGCCCTATGACAGTTTCAGTGCCCAGTCAGTAGAGATAAATTGAAGATGGCTGGCTGTGAAATCTTAACAAATGTGCTGACATCCCAGTTAAACCACAGGCATATGATCTGACTGATTTTTTTTTTTTATTATTATTTCTTTTTGTGTTCCTCTTGGGTGGATGCAGAGACTTGCTGTTGTTTGAGGTCCCTCTGCTCCATAAGCCTCAGGAGATGAGCATATTTAATTGATGTATGCTGGAATAAATCAGAGAATACTAATGCTTCTGTGACAAACTTTCCTAGTTTTCTTTCATTATACAAAAAGGGCTGGGCAGCTTTTTTGTGTACTATGATCTCAGATGATGTAGTGTATGTAGTCAGCACTTTCTCATCTGTTTCCCTCTAGTGTAATTATAAAGCCTTTGCACCATTGCTTCTTTTCAACTTTGTTTAGTCAGCCTTATTTCAGAAACTAAATTAAGGAGAAGGAACTGAAGAATTAATACTGGCACCTGCCAGTGCTTGAGTTAATAGACTATACAAAGGAAAGCCTTGTGAAATTTCTTTTTTCTTTTTCTTTTTTTGTTTTCTGTTTTAATTACTCTGGTTATCCTTTTGCACGAGCCAGCACTCAAAGTAGTGTTAATCTATTTGCTGCAAGAAATTCCATAAAAAGAGCTACTGCCATGTGTAATTTCAACCCTTACATTTTCTTCTCACATCTGATACAATTCAGGAGAAAGCCAGAAAGCCTAAGACTGGCATTTCAGTCTTTTACAAAAGGAGACCTTCAGCGTGAGATGTTTCTCCACTGTATGATGAGCTGGGAGCTGTGAAGGCAGTAACTGACCCTTCAGTTTTTAACTGACCCGTTTCATTGCAGCTCTCTGACTCTGCTCATGCATGTGTCTGACCATTTGAGCACAGAACTTTATTGTGCTAGTTGCTGCTTTTGGCTGTTGCATAGAAAAGGTTATTTAAACCCCAAATCCTACATGAGATCCAGCTAAGCCCATTTGAAAGGCACAGGTTCTGCAGCACTCCTGTGTTGAGTAGTCAGTAGCAGCTTTGTGAGTTGCAGAGTTTTTGTTTGTTTGCTTGTTTGTTTTTCATGTGACTGAAAACATGACTAGTGGACTGTAGATAGTGCTTTGCTCAGGCTGAAATCTACCTTTAAAATCTTTCTCTTTTTTACTATGCATTTAAATAATTCTTGTTGTTGATGCCAAAGTATCTTCTTTATGACACTTTAAGGATTAAAGTTCAGAATTGAAGGATATGAACTTCCAATGCAGTTGCATCACTTGGGCAAAAGGAGGGCCTCTCACCTCTTTGTGCATGCATGAATTGCACCACTTCAGCATCTGCCATGACTATTTAAAATAGTAATGAATTTAGTTCTTAGTGAAGCAAAGGATTAACAACAGTAGCTCATTCCAGGATTAGAGTAAAGAAGTGCTGCAACAACATTTCTCAACCACTCTGCCAAGACACTTGAGTTTTAGCTGGTAAGAACAAGGCTGTTCAAGTAATTTAAATTGTGCTTTGCAAGAAGAGACTCTAAGGTCCCAGAACACGTGTTCTCAAGATGTGTGTCATAACCGTGTTTCAGTGTTTGGTGCTCACACTTGCTTGTCTAATGGCTGTCAGGGAGCAAGGTCATTATGCTTCTTTGTTTATAACAACATCATGTAATGGCAAAGGTTGAAAGGAAGAGTCTGAGATACTAGGGCTAAGAAAGAGCTTCTGGAGTAATTTTGTACTTAGCTTAGGGTTATTACATGGTAGTACTGCTAGTTTTCTACAGTAGTTCTTTGTCACATCCAACCTTGAAACCTCTGGTTGAAATAATGATCTCAGAATCTCCTTTGCCAAATCGTTACAGTATTTGTTTTTAGTAGTTCCCTTTTCATCTTTTAAGATGTTAGCTTTATTTTCTTGACTACAGGCATTTTTTCTCTTGCACTTGCCTCATTTTTATTAATACCTCCTAGGCTTTTACAAATAATGTTAAATTTTAGCAGTTTTTTCTTTTCCTCTAGTTAGCTGTTGAAACAATTTCTAAATAATTGGACTTTCTAAACAAATACAGCGATTTGTTTCCTGACGTTTTCTGGATGCTTTTCAGGACGGAGTTGATGGGCATTTCTTGTGTAAACACTGTACACATGCACTTCGCCACCAGATAATGGATAGATGGACCAAACACTCCCAGTTTACGGAGTGAAACATCAGACATAGATTAGTATGGTACTCTTTCTTCAGCTCTGAAACAGGAAGGTCGTTGTCCACTTCCAAATAGAATAGTATTTTTTAAAGTTTTGATAGGAATGTAAATATGCACTGGTTGTAGCTTCACTCTTGCTGTTGCTTGAAATTCATCTTAATCTTGAAGCAACACAGCACTCTACGTATGAACCCTGTATCAGATTGTTCCTGTGGAAGTTTCCCATTGCACAGCTTTTCATGCCCTTAGTTTAGTACTGTCTGCTTTTGGTTAGCTTGTTGTTCCTTTGCAGGTTTGTTTTCTGTGAAGTGACCCATATGGACTAAAATCTATTTATCTAGTCCTGTCAACTGTATTTGCCACATCTGCCATAGCATTGGCCCAGGACATTTTATAGGGATGCGTAATATCCTTGGAGTTTCCTAGCGGTCACTGGCGATTTCAGATAATGCCTTGGTGATGTTCCAGTATGTCTCTGATGTAGTTGTATTTATTTTCACATTAGTCAATGCATGAACTTGTTCTTCCATCTTACCCCTTTGTTTCAGGAAATATTTTCCATGTAGGTTCTTATGCTGTATTTTGGCAGTGCTCTTCCAAGGACCATTTTCTATTTGATGGCTCACATACATCAAGTCTTTTCTATTTGAATAAAACTTTAGTAGCTAATTACAACCTTCTTTTTCTTGCTCTCTCTCTTTTTTTTTTTTTTTTTCTCTACTTATTTATAAGTAAAACACAGGTCACCAGTGAAATAAACCAGAGAATGTTATTACCACCTTTCTTTTGTGCTAGGTCTTAGTCTCAGTGGCAGAAAATTAGTGGTGGGATATGAAAAGGCCTTTGTGTTTCTTGTTAATAGCTACAGTCATGTAGCAGCAACCTGCAGCCTCAGGAGCTGTATAAGGAGGAGTTGTAGGTCTTGGATTTGTATAGTGAATTAATATTTCTAATGAAGTGGAACAGACTGGAACTCAGTAGACCATTTCTCTGAGTGTAGGATAATAAAAATCTTTAACTCCAATATAGGATTATTCTGAAACAGGAATATCTTTTGTTGTCCACTGCTTGAGTCATCTTTATGTGAAAGAGAACTTGAATTTCTGCACAGCGCCATAGGTTGTTCTTAGTAACATCTGTAAAGTCAGTATCTCAGATATTTAAACAACTACTTTTAGCTTAATTAAACAGCAGATGGCTACAGGAAGTCAACATACTAACACTGACAATGATTGTGTGCCATTTCTAACATTTTTTGTTTAGGAATTTAAAACTGTAAATAATGGAATATATGCATTGTTTTTCCAAATAAGAAATTCCCACAACTAATGTTACTGCATTTATTTATAAGTGTTTATACATTTCTCCTTATATATATTTAAAAGCCTATATATATTTATACAAATAAATATATATCTTAATAATTGTCTGTTAGAAAGAACAGTTTGGATCATCATAGATCAAGCCAAAAGCAACCAATCATTGCCCAAATTGGAAGTTACCTTAAAACTCCTGCATTCACCAAACCTCATGTTAAAGGAAACAGAGCACTAAACAAAACTGCTTCAAAATAAGATTGCTGGGTGGGTGACCTGCACTGTAGAGGCAACTGGTGGAAGCCTTGTTTGTAGGACAACTGGTAAATCCTTCCTAGACGTCACCTTGAAGAAAAATTAAAAATTGTTCTTTGGAAAATCAGGGAAATATTCTATTGTATCTATCTGATAATAAGCCTTTAGGAAGTCACAGAAAATCTTTGTAATATAATTGCACAGGTGAAAGGAAAAGGAGATCATAATGAGAGCAAAAGTGGGATGTTTTGGTGTGATATATTTTGCAGGCTAGGGTGACCAGCTAGGGCAGACCAAATGTGTGAAAGCTGTCACAGGCGCTATAATGGTGGCATGGATCTGAGCTGAGGAAGAAGACCTAAGAAATACTCAACTAAGTAAAGAAAACAAAGTGAAAAAATCGAGAAATCCTGAGAGACTATTGTGAAAAGAAAATGAGGATGAAAAATAGAACAAAATGAGACTTAGCAGTCCTGTCTAAAAATTTAAGAATTAAATAATTGAACTGCTGCTGTAGATAGAATTTGTATGATTTTGGCTTTTTCCCAGTGTGCATTGGGATCTTCCCACAGAAGTTTTATAAACACCAGGATCAGTCATTTTAATAAGTATTTTATCATAGATTTTTGATCTGCGTTTATCAGGAAATCCCATTGACTCACATCCAGATTTTCCATTAGATATGCAGGTGTCCTGATTAGTGAGAACAGCTTAATTAGATAATTGCAAAAACATACATGGGCATTATTCTGGTGTAAGAAACTCTTAGTTGGATTTAGTGCTTACATTTTTGTTTAGTACATCAGCAAGCTGTGCTGCTTTTGGTGAGGTTGCTGTTTGAAATTGATTTATTTAAGTTAGTCCTACATTTGTATAGATCCTGGCTTAATTTTAGGTTAATTTTGTTTTAACTGCAATTGATTAAGAAGCTATTTAAGATAAGCTGATATAAATAACCATTAAACACAAGATGTGCAGAGAGATTTACAGTCACGGAACTAAAACAGGCTAATTTTAGATGACTACATTTAGATGGTCTGTCTTTCTGTAGTAGTTACCTGAAATGTAATTAGCTTCAGCAAGCCAAAATAAAATTGTGTTAAGTGTTTCCACACAGAGCACAGATGCATGGTTGAATTACTTTGGATCTGCTGAAACTTCTTGTGGTGATTTAATACAGGTTGCTGTTATTCTCCAAGAGCTTTGTACTGGGAGTACAAAGGAGTACAATGGGAGTAGCTGCAGCTAAGTAAGTTGTGGTGTGGAAGATGTATGAGGAACTGCCATGCCTGTAGCCCACGGTAAAAAACAAAGGAAGCTTACTTGGTACATTTTGCAGTCTGGTGTTTACACCAGCTGAAGAACCTACACAAATGCAGTTACTACTGATCAGGATGACCCTTTATGATGTGGCTAGTCAGTCAAGTTTAAACTCTCTTGTCTACTTCTTCACATAGCCCAAGTAAAAAAAAAACACCAACCAACCAACCAAAACCAAAAAACCCGACAACAAACAAGCAAGCAAAAAAGATAAGGATTTAGAGATGAGTTTTTTAAAGATTAAAAAAAAACCCAAAATGTTTACAAGTACTTCTTATTATATATCCATTAGGTATATATTTCAGCTGTTACAAAGGAGAAGTGTTCTTATTGCTGGGTATAAAAATGCAAAGCTTCAGATTAAAGTATGAAGATATAGCTAAGAAAAAATATTATGCACAGAAGTTTCTAGCAATTGCTGAAGGAGGAAAACATATCTTAGCCAGTTACACTGGTGTAATTCTACAAAATCTAGAGACTGCAGTATAAAATGGATGAGGGTCAGTAGTTTCCTAGTCAAGTGTCCGCTTTCTGACAGTGACTAATCCTAGATGCTTGTTCTTTGTGGTCTGCTTTTCTACTTGTGAATATGTGATGATGCAAAAGCATTTATTTGTCATGAGTTTAAAGGCCCATCCGAGATGTTTCTGGCCTTATCTTGAGGTGGGAGAAAGCAAAGAAGAATCTTACCACAGGGCCATCAAATTGGCAGGCGAGGATCTTGAGGGGACTTTCAGCCTCTCCCCAGAGGCAAGATGGACTTTACCTGCTTTTCCCATGCTGACAGGTTATTTAATATTTATAATCTGATCATATTCCCCATCTCAGGTGTCACCCCTGGAACCCCTTTTTAAATTTTCCAGAGGAGAGGGATTTTCTTTTTATGTTTTCTGTTCTTTTTATCTACCTCTGAACTAAGTCACCACTTCAGTAGCTGATCAGACATTTGGGTCTCTTGAACTCAGAGATGAACCCTGTTTTCCACAGGTGGACAAAGGACTGGCCTGTATAATAACCTTTTAATAACTCATTTTCATGGTCTTTTTCCTAGTCTCAAGTATATACTTAAGAGAGATAAAGTCTACAGATAAAGCCAGGCTCCTACTAATCTGTTTTTGCCACTCAAGTTTCCTGCAGTTTAAATCAAGCAAATGCAATTCCAATTTATTTTAATGGGAAGTCAGAATTTTCAGATCTTGGCTGATTAAAGGTTCTCTGGATACCAATTTGCTGTGAATTATTATTGTTTTGCATAACCTCCAAACATATGAATTTGCTATCTAAAAGCAATTCTGCCTGCTGCTAAGAATTAGATAACCAGGCTGTTAGTCCCAAGATTTTTACCACTGCACTTGGCCAAATCTAACTGGCTGCCTTCTCTCCCATCTCTGGGAGTCTTCCCCGAAGAGCCAATGTTAAATTTAGTGACCATGAAGACTGAATAATCACATGGATTCTTAACTGCTTCTCCAGGCCAACTCCTCCTGCTTAAGTTGGAACCGCTTCAAGAGCCCTTATAAAACTTAGTTTTTTTACTAATCTGGAATTCTCAGAACATTTGGCTGTGAAAATATAAAAGTTATTTTTCCCTGTGTATTAGGGAGTTTACTATGTAGATATTGTTCACAGCTTCTAATTTTTGTTTGGACTGTGGCATTTTAGTGCAAAGGAGTGTTGAGGTAGTGAGTTTATTTGAAAATTTAAAAAAAATGAGAGAGGTAAAATGCTAATTAAATATATCTAGTCTTTCCTCCTGTTCTTGCTTTATTATTATTTTGTACTGTTTTCTTTATGTCCTTCCCTCTGTTTATGGTTCAGTAGAAAATTCAACTTGACATTTGTTTACAGGCTTCATTTTTAAATTGTTTTGCTTTTCTGGGATGGAAATTACCTTATCAAAAGTGGCCCTAGAAAGGGCTATGGGTTTCTTTTTTTAAAAACTTTTCTCAGAGAAGGTTCTCTTTGTAAGAAAACCTGATGTAGTCAAAGGGTAGAGAAGAATGGAGAGGGAGCTCCACTGTATCCTTTCACACATTTCAGATGGAAAGGGAAAATGGGTTGATTTTGCTGGGTGATAGTTGCTGTTACAGATTCTTAAAGTAGTTCAACATTAGTCATACACAATGAAACAATGAAACATGGATAAGCATTCTCCGAACATTGGAGAGGATTTTGTTCCTCCCCCCACCACTTTGGAAATTTTATTATGCTGTTGCAGAGTCTGGAAGCAAGATGCCTTAACCTTTTCACAGAACACTTTCCTGATGGTTGAGCCATAGCTGCTCAACCTTTGTTGTGTCACAGTTGTAAAAGTTGGAGAAAAAAAACTGTAAGAAGAATGAAATAAAAACAAAGTCCAAACATTATTGCAGACTTTGGAGTGTGCATGGAGGGGGGATTCTCAGTATTGAATGCAAATTTAGGAATTTGTAGTGTGATACTAACAGTGGATCTTTTCAAGAGGATAGAAGAATTGCTTACAACAGTTTCAGTTCTTTAAGAAGTCATGTATCTATGTAACTAACTTTCATTTCAGAGCTGTCAGTAGTGTGGAAAGTACAAAGACTGGTATCTACAAATCATCCTACAAGTTAGAAGTCTAGAATTTCTGCCCCTGGCCACTAGGCATATGGATGTTTCTTATGTTTCTTTTAGTGAATTATGGGTGATTATTTTTCCCCCTGCAGATTCAGAGTGAAAGAATTGTATGTGCAGAAAATGCTTTCCTTGTCCCTCTGTTCATTGGAAGAGCCAGCTCTAGGAAGTGCTCTTCTTTCTTCTTCCCCATGATCTAATCGTTGCTTCTGAACTTCAGAAGTAGCCACCTGTTAAAATGGGTGGGTGTCTCATAGTGAATTGATTATGGTATCTGTCTCTCAGTAGCTTCTGAAAAGTTGAGAATAGGAGTTTGAGAACTATTGCTTCAGATAAAGAAAAGCAAAAGGAGGGTGCCACTGAGCAGACAGGCCAGTGATGTTTCCAACTGCTTGTGGGTAGCTGGGAGGCTTAATGTGATTCAAGACAAATTTACAAGCATTGCATCACTGTTTTCTAAACTGGGACTGTTGGCAGCTGTTAAATCAGTTGTAAGTATTACAGCTCTTAAGTTATATTATTCATCAAGAATAACAAGGCTAGTTACTACTAGCCTATTTTAAGTATTTGCTTTGCACATATTTAACCCGGTGTTCCCAGTAACCAAAAGAAGAACTGAGGAAAGAGCAAAATGTTCCTTAATAGGGAGTCCTCACGTAAAAACAAGATTTTATTGTTAGGGAAGACTTAGAAAGTGAACTGTAGTTGTATCTGAAGGTGACTGGCTTCCCGGTCAGTGCAAATCCATGTCCCTTTTCATAGCCAGACCATCTCTCCCTGAACACAGCAGCTCATAATCCTGGCACAGAGCAGTGGAGAAAATCATAATGGTACTGGAGTAAGGTACCTGACCTTATGTGGCTGGACATGCATTGTTCAGATAAGAGCATTTTGTCAGTATTGAAGTCAGTCCAACTGACTGCAGCTTTGCTGTACAGTTAATTTATAAGATAGGAACAAGGGAAAATGAAGGGTTGTGTGTGCCATTTTCTTGGCACCAGATGGGGATGCGAGTGCTTAATCAGCTTCTGTGGCATGATGTTGAATCTGTGATGCCAGGTTTATAGCTGTGGAAAGCTATCTTAGTCTAGCTTCATGATGTCAGTACAGCAGAGCACAGTATTAGTGATATTCATGTTAGTGGAAGATCTTTTCAGATTAGTTATGCTCTAATATGGCATTTCACTAATGCATTTTGACAGTGCCTTCAAAATACAGTTATACTTGCCTAATTTAATCACTTGTTTTATACTTCTAATCTGACATACAGCACAGGCAGCAATGAGAAGAGCAAAGGAAAAAAGGTATAAAAGCTTCACTGACTTACATGGGGCACCAAGGTTTTTATTGGCTGTGGAGCATGTTTATTAACATTTTTGCATTTACAGTAATGAGGTTTGTGTTTTACTTCAATGAACTGGATTCATCTGTCTGAAGCACCGAACCACTTTGATAAGAGAAAAACTGCACAGGGGATACTTAGAACTGATATGCACACCTTTTCTGTGGGACTGGTGGTGAAATGAGAGTTCATGATTTTCTGAACTATGGCTTTGCAGAAAAGCACAGGTTAAGTGGCCTATTTTAGTAGTCCATGTCATCCCAAGCTGAATCTTTGAGTAGGCTCTGGATGAGCTACACAGGAGCAGCAGGTTTCCTCTGGAGCTAGCTCCTGTGTGCAACATACACAACATCCCAGCATGGGCCTGGGAGCTCCAGCTGTGGCCAGGAAGCTTATTTAGGATCTACCCAACCCGCAAAGCCTTTTGCATCAGGTGTAGTTTTCACTCTATTGGTCCTGGGTTCTCAAATGTGCAACTGGTCAGTAACGGGTGTTGGCCATATAATCGCTTACTGAGTCAGGAAGGAACCTTTTTCCTATTCTCTGTGACAGCTTGAGAGGACAGCAGAGATTCTGAGGATCTTGTGTCTCTGGATTTTATATCTTGTTTGTCAAAAAAAAAAATCTTTTAAAGTATGTTGTGTACCTCAGGATCTTTTCTGCAAAGCAAGGTAATGATATTACCTTCATTTTATCAATCTCAGTGTGGTTCTAATTTAACAATCAGGGTCTGGAAGGGGAATTTCTTGTCCAATTCCCAGTGTTGCCTACTGCTGGATGGACAACTAGCAAAACAAAAGTATTTTGTGACAAAAAGCTCACGATGTGTATGCTGGAAACTAGTCCCAACTGCAGTCATATTAATAATCAGAAATTTATTTATTTTATAACTATCTTTTTGAGAGCAGAGTTTCTTTATTTTATTGGTTTCATTGGAGAAATCAGCTACTCTGTTTATATTCAGCAGCATAATCCTTGGTGGTGCTAGAAATATGCTATATGCCCCTTGTTAAATAGCATTGGCATCATCAGTCCTTTAATATCTATTGCTATGGGTAAGACTGTATTCAGAAATGTGCTTGCAGTGGGGTATACTGTGATCAGTGAGGGAGTCTCTGGGCTTTCACAACCTCCACCTTCTTTGTCCTTAACCTCTGGATGCCACAAGCTTTGCAAGGAAATTTATGAGAATCATGGCAGGGAGGGAGTTTCTTGATGTACAGGCTGGTGGAAGAAAAAAGAATGGAGGGCTTAGGTACACTTTTCTTATAGCTTTGCCAAAAGCAATTTGAAAGGAATATTTTTCAGTTATCTGAACAGATTTGTTTAACTTGATTTTTCAGTTAGCAATAAAACAAAACAAAATGAAAGTTTGTCTCCTGTCTTTTGGATACAAAAAACACGATACTGTTTGGTTTTATGTGCTATTTTGTACCACTTGGCTGTAAGTTTAGAGTACCAAGTACTTATTTTTAGATGCTTTTTTGTTCTTTAAAGCAATATAGATAAACATGAATACCGAATATGTGACTTAGCCAAGACGGAAAACCTTTTTCATTGTCTTGAGATTTGCTCTATTCTATAGCTGTAACCCGTTTTAATTTTTGCACGTAATAGATTTACAAGGCTTTATTAAAAGATAAAATATAGGCCTTTCACTACAGTTACAACCAGATAAAAATATGTCTGTGCTTGAATATATTGGATATTGTTCAGAGGGCTGGTTAAACTACTATTCTATTAATATTCAACCATTTCCTGTGTTTTTCATTCATCCCTGGTATAGCACTTTCAATCTAGACAGCAATGGACTGTCCTGACACAATAAGATTCAATTTTGGTTCAATATCCTACCATATGATTTACTTCATTATGAGGTTTTATGACCTGATTTGGTTAGAAAAAATAAAATAAGTCTTTAAGAAACAGAACTCTGATCAGCATCTTGCTTAGAAAAGTAACCAGCCATAACTTGACTATTCTGTTTCCATGATCAAGCAAAAAATAAATATTTCAGCTCAACTGCAGTGTGTGTGGCTAAAAACATGTAGTCCTAGAATCATCAAGGTTGGAAAAGACCTTCAAGATCAAGTCCAACTATCCACTCTACAACCCCCAGCCACTAAGCCATCTTCTGAAAGACCACATTCACTTAGTTTTTTAACACCTTCAGGGATGGTGCCTCCACCACTTCCCTGGGCAGCCTGTTCCAATGCCTCAACCCTTTTTCTGTGAAGAATTTTTTCCTAAACACCAAAAAATCCTAATAGGTGTAGGTGAAAATATTCTTAGTAGGAAAAAAAAATAACCAACCACAACCCTTTTTCTCTATCAGTTGGTGCTGATAGATGCAGAATTTTATATCTCATGGTGGATTTGCTGAAATACTTTCAGCTTTTCAGGGGTTTCTATGTTCTCTCATCCTCCCTGGTTTCTGCTTATGAATTGTCAAAGCAAGAAGTGGAAAAATGAAAACAAATACAATGGTGTAGTTGAATCCTTTTTGTTTACAATATTCTTCCTTCAGTCAGAAAATGGTGTGCTGTCTATACAGCAAAAGCTTTTGTGGAAAACAACAGTCATGAAATGTATTCTAATGCTTTTCTTCAGTTCTTTTCCCCATAAAATGCAGTGATGTTAACTTGCTGCTTGTATTGAGCTTCAGTGGAATTGAAAACTGGTTATTGAACACGTGGCATTTTCTACTAGCACACAATTGTCATGTGTTAGAGAAAATACATATGGAATGCAATACTGGCAATTTAATTTCCTCTCCCTTCTGATGAATTTTCTGCATTGCAAAATGAATGCTGTTGGAGAATATTGAGTTCTTGTTGCTGTTGCTTTTGTAAAGCTTCACCACTACAAGGGGAGATTTAATTCTGTGGCAAATACTCTGTAAAATGCAATATATCAGATGCTTTGTTTTCTGAACAGCTGAGATTCTACCCTCCTTGAATTCACACAGGTATCAGGCTAGTGAATAAAAATGCTGATGTGTTTGTTTGTTTTTTGTTTGTTTGTTTTTTTTTTAATTTACATTTAACTAGGTTTTTGTTCAGAGGATAATTGCTTACCCTGCAAAGCTAGACATTTTTAATGCAGGCATTAACAAATTCATGCTAAGTAATTAAGAGTTCTCTTCTAAAAAGGCAAAATACCGAGAAAGTCCAGATAAAAGCTAAAACATACAAGGTATAAATACTGCACTTGAGTGGTTAGTTTTGCAAAAACCTTGGGCTTTTCCTTTCACCTATGAGAAGACTTTCAGTGCTCAAATGTCCCCAGAGGCCATAGCTGTTTAATTTTCAGGCTTTCCACTGGAAGGATGAAAGTAAAGTCAATGAGGAAAGGTACATGAAGAAGAGAGGTTTTTGCAACAATGATGAAGCCATAATTTTTCCATCTTCTTGTTAAAGCCTTTCTTTAGTACTCACTGGAACCTCTCTGTGCTTCTCCTAAATCCTATTAAACATGATAAAATACAGACCATAATGTATGGGGTTTTGCAGTTTTATGTTTAATGGCTTTCTGATAATACAATAATTCTCTCCTCCTGCTCTCCCCCATCCCCCTTACCAGCGTTTTTTGAATCTATGTTCTAGCAATGCTGACTACATACGGATATTTGAAGAGTGGTAATCATGAGTTAAGTCTACTTTAAGGAGTAGTGTGACCAAGGGAGCAGAGAACCCTGTGCCAGTATCATAACCATTTTGGCACATTTTAGTCCACAGTCTCTCTAGTCAGGTCTGGTGGACTCTCTATAGCAGGGAATGCATCATCCAGTGTACCTATTTGCGTTCCCTGGAGACACTTTATATTGTGCACCAGGTCATGGCAAGAGGGGAGAACTGGAATTTTGCTTTAAAAGTGATCTCCAGATCTGAGCTAAAACAGTTATGTAGATGCACCCATTAAGTGGCATTAACAACGTCACTAACAAACATTGGCTGTTTCTCATACGAATTACAACCATGTTCTGATACACTTAGATTACATCCCAGAATTATGTCAGCAAGTAATGACACTGGCTTAAACCATGGGATTTTTTTTTCATGCAGGTTTAAGTGCCTGCCATTGCAGCACCATTTCTCTTTATAAGAGCTTCCCTTTCCCAGCACCACCTCTCAGTCACTTCAAGTAGCAATATATCAATAGTTGGCAGTGAAACTAACAGGAAGGCATTCAGTAGCCCTCATTAAATAAGGCATAGTCACATAATTTAGCTTTCTGTCTCTTGGTAATCTGAATGCTTAAAAATGCCATCTTGATTTTTTGCTTTTTGTTTGGTTTTTTGTGTGTATGTTTTTTTGAGTTGTTTGGGGTTTTTTTGTAAGGGATGGTGGTATAGCATCTCCAGTGCTTGATTCCTAAACCTTAAGGCTTATTTGCACCTAGCCATGTCTTCCTTCCAGTATTTTAATTCAGAAATATCTTAAAATTGAGGAAGCACATCACTATCTTTTGAATACCTCTGCAAATTAGAGAGAAAATGAAAGAACTAACTTAGAGGTGTGAAAAAGGAAGAGTTCTTGAAAAATAAATGTATAGGTATTCTATCCACTGGCCATTAATGGATTTTTTTTTTTTTTTTTTTTTTCTTTTTATCAGAAGCTGGAATATTTCAGTATTATAAAATTGATTGTCTTTTTTATGTCAATGGGATGCTTGTGACAGGTACCAGATTAACAGCTCCAGAAACCCACATCCTCTCTTTTCATCAACAAAACAGGTTCAGTGAGGGCATAATGAACATCAGTTTCCTCAGACTGCTCAATCAACATACCTCAACCCTGACTCGAAAGAATAACTCTTAAGGGGAAAGGCGTTTGTTGAATTTCTTTTCCAATTAATTTGACAGCTCTACTGAGACTACTAACAAAAGTACTAATTCATGCAAGTTGCAGTAGTGGACCTGTGTCACTGAGGAGTTGGGCTGAGCTCTTTGTAACATCACACAACTCAGCAGGCAGCATTTTGATTAGGAGGTGTCACTGGAAGAAATAACATTGGGTTTGGAGCCTATTCTGCATCATCTTTTTCATGTGCCAAATGGGGCCAGCAACACTATCCTGTATGTGTTAAGAAGGGTGGAAGGTTGCGAAAGAACATTTCATCTCAATAAATAAAAAATCATCTTCCCTCCCTCTGAGAGAGAAAACAGATTTTTTTTATGTCTGAATTAACTGTTTTGGTTTGGGGTATGTGCATGGACACAGACAGCTGGAAGACGTGAGCCTGGTTAATGGACTGCTGGAAATAAAAACCAAAGCAAAGCCCCCAAGTGTGTTAGAAACAGAAAGTAAGAGATAAAGTGTAGTCCAATATATAAATCAACTGGTTTCATCAAAAGCATTACACAAAGAATAAGAGCATTTTCCACCCGATAAATGATACTGCAGAACTAGAGATGGGTATAATCAAAGGCATATAAGATATTCCTATAAAAGCTGATTGAAAAGTTTGTGCTTGTTTGTCACAGACAAGATAAGTTCATGATAGGTTTTTGTAAGGTAAGGAATGGCTTAGGCAGGATACATCAGGAGCATCTGTTCTCCCTGTCTCATACTAAAAACAAAGGACACATTGATTGTGCTAAAAGGCTACCAAATCTTAAGGTAAACTGAACAAAAGGATGTATTTTATCACTTCACATTAACTGCCTAAACTGGAAAGGAATGTCAGAAATTCATTGAGACAAAAAGTTAGTAAAAAAGCCTTGGATATTCTACCTGAAGAACAATAAAATGGAGGATTATTATAATTCATCTTTTTAAAAAATAAATTAGCTAATATATCAAACCTTGGATTTCCAGATCTTTGAAATAACATCTGTCCCCCAGGGACAGGCATTTACTTGAGTGAGTCCAATGGAGGGCTACAAGGATGATTAAGGGACTGAAACACCTGCCTTATGAGGAAAGGTTGAGAGACCTGAGGCTGTCTAGTCTGGAGAAAAGACTGAGAGGGGATCTTATTAGTGTATATAAATATCTGAAGGGTGGGTGTCAAGAAGAAGGGGCCAATCTTTTTCATCATGCCCTGTGATAGAACAAGAGGCAATGGATGCAAACTAGAGCACATGCAGTTCCACCTCAGCATGAGAAAAGACTTCTTTACTGGGAGGGTTATGGAGCACTGGAACAGGCTGCCCAGGAAGTCTCCTCTGGACACTTTCAAATCCCATCTGGATGCAGTTCTGTCTGACCTGCCCTAGATGGTCCTAGGTGGTCCTGCTCTGGCAGGGGGGTTGGACTTGATGATCTCCAGAAGTCCCTTCTTACCCCTACCATTCTGTGATTCTATGGTATCTAGGTTGTAGGGATGAGGGCAAAATAATGAAGGTTGGCAAATTATCAACCCCTATTGGTCTTTCTCTTGCACTTTCATGTGGTGCTACCATTAGATGCAAGATAGGCACCAGCATTAAGTGCTAGGGCACTTACCTAGTAACCTGCATGACAATTCATTTATTGTTCTTTATTTATATTACCTTTGATATTGTTAATCTGTTGATCTGGCCTGGTCCAGTCACTGGGAAATTACATGAACATCCCCAAGTTATAAAAATCTGTTTTCACTTACTAGCTAAATCTAGCCTGGGAGGATTACCAGGCACTATCTCGATTTTTCCACTGAGCTAGAAAGGAAACATGTTTCCAAGAGCTCATGTCCTGTGGGACAGGGGCTACCATGTCTGCCAGGTCTGTTTGGCTTGCTTTGGGAGCCAGAATGAGTGGCTTGGTTGCTCTTGTTTGTGATTTTTTTTTTTCAAAAGTTCTGACATGGAGAATGGAGGCTGAGGAAAGACTAAAACAGAGCAGTACTGTGGTTATCCCTTTGTGGCATTCTCTGCCTGATGTTGAAAAACATTTATTGTTTTAAGCTGTTGGGATCTTTTGTCTAGTTTGCCTTTAAGGAGTCCATAGAGTAACTTTAGTTCAAGGAGAAAGTATCTCTTGACTTTTTATTCTTGCCAAATGGTCACTTAAAACATCCAAATTCCTCATATGTGTGTTTGCACAACTGGTTTTATTCCCTGTTTAAGTTGATGCTGATGGTGGGTATTTCTCTGGTATTTATTTAATTTAGATTTATTTATTTTTAAAATGTTTATTGAATTGGGAAGATATTTTTCATCTATGTGTGGATTAAATTAAGTTTAAAAAACAAAACCAAAACTAGAACATGGAATTTCTTTCTTTGACAAAATGACAGCTTAATATCTGTCATTGTGTCCAGGCTTTGCTTCGCAAAAACATCTTATTTAGGGAAAGTGAAAGTTAATGCTTATAAACTTGGGTTTATTAGATTCATGGTTTAAATACTTGCTTTAGTGATTCACTGCGTATGGGTGGAATTAAGGTAGAACTTTGTTTATTTTGCTTTAATTTTAATTTTAAATTTAATTTTGCTTTAATTCTGAACCAAGGCTGCTTCTCAGTGTTTAACTATTAATGAAAGATTTATTTTCCCCAAAACTGCTCTTAAAGAAGCTGAAATGCTTTATGCATTTTGAAGCAAGATATTTGTGTACCCACAAGCAGGAACATCTTGGCTGTAATGCTGTGTTTTAGAACTACTATCTTTGACATTGCACTTTGAACAATATTGCTGGTAGCAATCACAGCTGTAATGCACTTCACAGAAAGAGATATAGAAATCTGCAAGGCATAATGTGGAGCTATTACAGGCTACAGTTGAAAGGTGCAGTGTTATTCCCTCAGGATAAAGCTATCTCTTATGTACATGTAATTAATATGTCTGCCAGTAACAGTTATTAAACAAAGAACAGGAATTGTTTCTGCTGAATGACTTGACCTGGGAGTAAAGCCAATTTAAAAAGCATCTGATTAAAATATGTTAAGGTCACAGATCACTATAAAATATGAAGAGGAAAAAGAAGAAATTTTCTCATGAATGAGATTAAATACTACTGAATATTGGTTTTGTGCTGGCAGTAGCTTTCAGGTGTAAAAAATGAGAAGTGCTCATTCCAGGGAGCATTTTCCTAGAGGCATTTCAGTGCCACATTGCACTCAAACCATGCCCCATGCATATCACACAGTCCATCCCACTGGCACAAAGGCTGCAGAGGTAGGAGAGGGGTGGGGAGAAGAGAGAATTTCCTGAGCCCTCAGGTTATTGGCCTCTTAACTGTTGGAGGAGGCCTAGCAATAGGAGAGAAATTGCATCAGTTTTGTTCATTGTTGATTTTTTCTAGCAGCTGCAGTAGTTCTTCGAATCTGTTAGTGGCTTTGGCTGTGATTACTGTGTTTTCCAGTCTAGAGATGCAAAAATACACATGATGCATGTTTCCTTCTGCAGTAGTTTGCCCCGCAAAGATAAGTTACAGTCATAAACAGTTGCATTTTTCCAGTGCTATTGCACAGCTAATAATGAAAAGAGTGGTGGAAATTTACTTTAGTGTTTAAAAAGCAACTTTTATATTTATGCCGCATTCTCAGAGTAAAATGTCTCGTACACAGAAAAGACATTGTGAGATATTGTTTGCTTGCTTGCAACACTTAGCAAAAATATCTGGGTTGCTTCTGCTGCTGGTCCCAGGGCTACCTGTTTTGTAATTATTTCAGGTATTATCTATCGTGCGCTGAAGACTGCAAGGAAGACAAAGTACAAATGTAAAGAATACTAAGAATAATTGTAAGTTTTTATTTCCCCAACAAACAGAATAAACTCCTGTGGGCAATGAAAGAAAACCAATGCCCTTACCTCATCCTGGGGATAGTCTTACCTCGGCTGGAGTCCGTCCCCACTAGAGCTGTTAGGCCTCACTACAGACTTTCTTGAGATTATTTTCCTCCTCTCCTGAGCACAGACAGTAGATATGCCAGTGCCACAATGCAACACAAAGAAAGTGGGCTCTGCTTGTGCAGCAGTAGCTTTTGCTGGGGATTCCCACCTGCTGACCAGCATTAGGGCTGCCCCTGCCTCCTCCTCTTCCTAAGACAGGGACTTGTCAGCGTATCGGTGACATTCAGCCCTGTTTCTGCTTAGCTTTGAGACCCGCTCCCTGAAGTGGTGTCTTTTTATTCAGATCTGGTGACAAAAAGCATTACTTCAGTTCAATGGAAATAAGAATTGAAAATACTCTGTGATTTTTAGAAGACTGGGCTAGATGGGTGTGAAAGAAGGTATCTAGAGGCCAAGGAAAGAGAGAGAACATATACATATGTAATTCCTTAGATTGTGTGGCTTCTCATGTACTTGCAGGTCATTTCCCTGCTCTGAGGGATTTTGCAGGAAATATATGTTATAAAGTATTGTTTCCTGCTGGGTGGGTGGC
>NW_009952564.1:577951-593345 GCF_000747805.2 Chaetura pelagica | reverse complement strand
TGCTGAGTGGGTGCCATAGTGAACAAGGGAGGAAAATATGAGACTTTTTTTCAGTTTTGTGAATGATGTGATATAGACTGAGGACGGGATGACTTAAGGCAGAATTCTACCTTCATTTCATACACTTCATGTATTTGAGCCAGAACTATAGCATATCAGTACAGTGTTATTTTTAATATACCAAGAGTAACATGTATGATTGGATGTAATTTGTGATGGAAGTGTGAAATGAACGGTTTTGATGTTTTCATTTAATCACAATTTTCACCTTTTTGTTTTCTCTCAAAATAAACAAGAAGGGAAAGAATTACTTGCCCCAGGGAAATAGAATGGACTTCAGAGTTTTATAAGGTTAATCTATGCTGCTCGTTAATGCCATCCATTTTCACAAGCTGACAACTGTGTTACATTTCATTTTGCATGTGCATATATGGGTGGGTGACTGTGCAGCTCTGTTGCTGGTGATAAACATAGTGCTGTTGACATCTCCAGAACATGACCATAATATGCATGATAAGAAAGAGCAGCCTTGTAAATGCTTTTAAAAGAGACTTGAGAACATCGTAAAGATGCCAGGCTCTACATGGGCATTGTGGTGGGTGAGCCAGTCTGTGGTATTCAGTTCCCATCACATCTGCACAGCCGAAGATCATCCTGTAGCTTCAGGTCCAGCTGCTGCTCACTGACATGCTATTTCCATAAGTGACAACAGGAGTGGTTTGCGAAGACCCTCTAAAAGGGACCACATGTGTGGGGAATGCTTCCTTTGTCCTCTCTGCAGGGAAAGGAGGCTTGTCCCAGGGTTGCTGTAATTCATGTTGCTAACTCATGTGATGGGGAAATGTTAAGGTATCCATGACATGTACAGGTTTATGATTTTATTTTCTTCTTGTCTAAATGTTGTAGTCCAATGCCATAATGGCATTTTTCCCTCAGGCTGTTTTATTGAACAGCAGAGAAACCATAGATGGAAGCTTCATGGATGCTGCCTGATGCACGCCTGGTTTCATGGCTGTGGATGTCTGCTTCCAGTGCACTGCAGTGCTTGAGCCTTGCTTCAAAGCATCACAGCTCTACTTAAAGCACAAAAGTACAGCTTGTTTTGCAAATAAAGAATTGCTTTGACCATGTGCAGGGAAATGTGCCCTGTCAGGCCTGAAGTACTGGGGTTGGGAAGTCATCTGCTCAAGCAGCACAGGCATGGGTCTTTAGTTGGTATTTACAGCTGGGAATTGGTGATATTGCTCTGTGTATGAAGGGCTGCAGGGTTTGAATACTAAACTGCTGCTATGCACTAAGAGCTTTAGATTTTAATTTAAAATTAATTAAAATGTAAATAAATAATTTAACCCTTGATTAAGACCATGTTTTCATCTCTAACAAATTGGTCAAACAGAGGCAAAATTCACTTTGCAGTTGAAAAGTCAGTCACATTCCTTTTAGCAGTAACTACCATAGATTGCTACATTAATTTTTCTGTCACTGAAATAACTTTCCCTGCTCTCTGTCTCTGAGACAATCTTATCAGTTATAGCTTAAGGAAATACATTTTCTACACTAACGAGGACTACTGCAGTCCTGAAACTCTTACCAGAAGGTGGCTTCAATAAAGTCAGTGTGGCTGGCATTCAAATAAAAGAGATTGAAATCAGACTGAATACATTTTTTAAATAATATTGCAGGTTGGAGTTAATAGGGGGGTCACTAGGGTCAGCAGGTGTTGTGCATCTGACTTGAGGAAATCTTAAAAAGCAAACCCAAACAGCCTTGATGTACAGTTTATATCAACTCAAGGTTTACTCACTTTTAGTGTGCCGAGAGGTCTTCCTGGTCTATTGCATTTACTTCTTCACGCATCATTCCCCGTTATTGAGAGGAAGGAAAACTTCATAGCTTCTAGAAGAAAACCTTACAAAAAGCAAGCACTGTCACAGCTGGTTCCCATGCATGCTGGAATTACAGATTCTGTGAAGATCTCTGCTAGTCCTTTTATTTTCAACCTGACTGAAACCAAAGCTGTGATATTCACCTCAAAAAGCAAAGCTTCTTTCCATCAATCCATGTAATACAATTTTTCTGACATAGAAAAATGAATACCTTTTGAAGTAAAGGCTTTAATTTTTATCTTATATATCAGAATTAAAAAATTACTAGGAAAAGAATAATAATAGTAAGTACATTGACAGCATTTTCTGTTGGCATCCCCCTTTCCAATCTTCAGTTTCAAGTATAATTGTTTTTTGGTTTTTGGTTTTTTTTCTCCTTCGGGTGCAGTTGTGACTAATCTTAAATTGATCCAAGAGACAAAGACAAAAAGCACAAGACAGCCTGAAGGGGAAAACATGAGATCATGATGCCTTCTCTAAGGCATACTGGGGCAGCAGAGATCAGACTGGCTCACACTGTCCTGCCCCAGCTTCTCACTCTGTACCACAATAGTGGAAGCTCAAAACTATGAAATCCTTCCTCTGGAAAAGAAAAATCCTGATCTCATGTCACCAGGTTGCTTCCTCTGTGCTTCTGTTTCTTGCTTCTTTTTCTGTTAGCCTTGCACCACCACCGCTTTCCCTTAAAAAAGGTCTATGAGCTTTCACCTGAAGGATGAAAGGGCAATTTATTAATGGAGCTGCTTTATTCTTTCCTTACTCTTCCTCACCCCACAAAATCTGTCCACTTCTTACACAAGTTTGTTTGTTTATGTTGAAGTCATTGCTGTATTAAAATGGTGGTGAAGTGCTTTTAAAGTGTCTCAGATAAACAGCCTTACTGTAGTTCTGTCCTGTAAATGAATAGTCATGTGTTATGATGCTATGAATTAATTATGCTTAATAAACAATGGGAATTGTGTCTTCTAGGAAGACCAACAGTATGACAAAGGTTCAGTTTTAGGCTATTAGTCTTTCTCCAATCTTTACATTAAAATAGTATATACAATTATTTTAAAAATTATAGACTATACTGTATGTATTCATAAACACATCCTTCTCTTTTGTATACCAGTCCATAAATATAAAAATGCCCTTTCAAATAGAGACATGGTTAAGCGAAACCATTTGAGTTTAATACCTGGCAGTGAGTTTGCATGGGAAGTTTTGGTGAAAGTACTGTGTAAGTATCTGAACAAAGGTTAAGTGATGCTTTTTTCTTAATGTACTTTTTAAATTACTAATGCTGGTGAGAGCAGGATTAGCAAATTTTCTGCCTGGCTTGTTGTCTTAGAGCCAAGAACTGCTGCACTGTGCCTAGAGACATTAAAATCATCTGAGGCTCCTCTGTCAGTCAGAGGGAGACTGAAGAGGCTTACTCTAGGCACATGTAGCATGGGGTGGTATTTGGAAGGGAATGAGATTTGACTCTTAACAGTCTGCAACCATAACAACAACAAAAGTAAAAAATCCAACTCAATTTCATTGAGCATTTTATCCTAGTGGAGTTGCTTAATAGGGGGTTGAGGCTTCCTTTATTTTTTCAAGATAAACAGAAATTCCCCAAAGGTCCTTGTAGCATTTAAGGAGGTGGAAACACAAGAAATGCTGGCTGAAGGAGGACAGGATGTACCAAGCTGGCATTGGGCTCTGTGAACCTTACCACAAGGTCATTTTTAGCAGTTCTGCTTTTATGGATTGCCTGTTTTGCCCATGCCTTAGAGGCTCAAACTCCAGATTGCTTCCTCAGGGCTTGTAGAAAGAACTTGGAGAGGAAGGTGTCTTTTCCAGCTGCTTTGCTAGCCTGGAAGTTGAAGATAGCAGCTGCAGCCAGGCGCCTTGGTTTGCAAGGGCTGTGAAGTGCTGAAGAGTGGCTGAGATTAGCACTTCCTTGAGAAATGTTTCATGCTTCTCACACTGTATTCAGGGCAATGTGAGGAGGTTTTCCTTTGGTAAAATGTTTCAGAATAGAACATTTGGCTGTATAGGAGTATGTTCGCTCTTTGCTTGCCAGCATTTTTCACTCAGGTGTTTGGCACCAGGAACTAATCAGGAAATTAACCTAACCCAAATTCTCAGGGCTTGCTTCTGGGTGATGACCATGGTAGCTGAGAGCCCAGTGTAATGCTGCAGCTTCTGTCTCTTCCTCTTCACTTCCAAAGATGCTGAGATTTTTGTTCTAACTTTTTTCCCACTTTGGATTGCCCATCCACATTTCTGTTTGAGCAGTGCATCTGTAAATGGAAAAGGCCACATCTCATTATCTCAGACTTTATGCTACCTTTATGAGTCAGTTCATCTCCACAAGCAAAAACAAAAAGTGTGTAACTGTTCAGGCTTTGTCAAAGACTGGTGAACCCATTCTTTTGGCTTCAAATGAGGGACAGGTCTGGGGCTATTTTATCTAAACTTGACTGTCTGGGCTCAAAACATAAAAAGAAGTAATAGGGTTTTTTTGTTCTTTTTTTAAATTTCTCAGTGAGAATATACTTGCATTTTCCTAGTGTGCCCCTGCATTAGGCAGTGTTTGCTGTGAAACCAAAGTGTAGCAGAAAGTGAACATATTTTAAGATGTGCTCCCTTTAGTTACATTGGCGATGTGTGTTCACTTGTTGTGCATGTGAGTACAGACCTGTGGGTGACCAGTGCCACTTCGTAAATTCCATTTGGAGAAGAAGGAATGTCTCAGATGGAAGCAGCAGCTGAACAGTCTGCTGACTTCTATCTCATTTTGGTCTCTTTTTAAATACATTATTTCAGTTGGTGAAATCATCTTGGTGGAAAGAAGTCAACATTGTTATTAGAAACTGTCTGTGTTGTTCATAAAAATGTATTTGCTGAATTGTTCGTTTCTGTAACTTATTTCTTCTTCTGTAACTTAAGTCTTTTTCTTCTGATGCAAACATGGCCCTGAATCAGTCTCAAATGTGACAGGAGCCAAAACAGAGGGAGTGTGGCAATGTTAAAGAAACACCCCCACTCAGATTTTGTCAGAAGCAGCTTTTTTGGATGCAAGCACCATCTCTAGAGGACTAGGTTAATGCAAAAAACACTCTCCTTGTAAAGACCATGCAAGTTTCTGATACTTGCTCAAGTATCAGAAGTAGCTCACTGAGCTTGATGCATGGTCCTTCAGAAATGGAATAGATCTTCCTTATTCAGGTTACTTTGGCTTTGACTTGCTTAGTCATGCTGAGCTGCACAGACATAGGTTACGATCAGCGTGCCTTTGTAAGCAAACTTTGGCAACAGAGAGAGGCTAAAGTTAGCTGTTTATGCAGGAGAGGGCCAACATTTTGGTTAATTAAGCAGAAGAGAAGAAAAATCAATGAAGTTCTCAAAATGCAACATAGAAAATGTTTCTTCTTAGTGGTGCAATACACTGTTTAGCTTCCCAGGCAAAATGAAATGCAAATCAAAGTTGATGCGTGAAGAGCTCCATTCTACCAATAGGTTTTATTTCCATCAACTTTCTCATTATGAGAAAAGTCCTTATTTTTAGACCATAAACACCTGCAACATGTGATCTACATATGTGTAATTCTCAGGGCAGTACCAGCATTGCGTGTTAAAATTGAAGAGATGTTTATGAATTTAAAACTATACACCTGTTATTTTGCAGCTTGTCGACCTGGGTTTTACAAAGCCTCTGCTGGCAACGTGAAGTGTGCCAAATGCCCACCTCACAGCTCTACCTACGAAGATGCATCTCTCAACTGCAGGTGTGAAAAGAATTACTTTCGCTCTGAGAAAGACCCTCCATCCATGGCTTGCACCAGTGAGTAGCATCATTATGCTCGGGGCTGTCATTCTTGCTCCTCCATCTGTACCTAAGCAGCTTGCTTGCTTCCTCTCATTTCCCATTGCAGTCAGCCATCCACTGCCTCCCATGTCTTCTTACACGTTGGACAGACTACCAAAAATTGGTGGGCTGGGTTTCTGTCTTCATATTTTCATTTCTTCTTTCTTGTTCTCTGTCAGACTTGAGAAGGAGAGCTAGGATTTTTTAAATTGCTACCAATATTTTTCAGCCCTCTATCCTGAACTGCACTCTGAGAGTACTGTCTGTCTATAGGAAAACATGGTCCTTGAGAGTCTAGGTCTATAGTCCAGTGAAATATTTTAGGAGTCTCTAAAGGAAATAAACAGAAGAGTTTGTTTTTTTACATTTTTGAATTTTCTGTTTTCCCCCCTTGTTAGAGCACTACAGAAAATCTCATCCTTCTGATTTCCTGTCTCATTTTGTAGGACCACCATCTGCTCCAAGAAACGTTATCTCTAACATTAATGAGACATCTGTTATCCTGGACTGGAGCTGGCCTCTTGACACTGGAGGTCGGAAAGATGTCACTTTCAACATCATTTGCAAAAAATGTGGAGGAAATGTAAAGATATGTGAGCCATGTAGTGACAACGTGCGATTCTTACCCCGTCAGACTGGACTCACCAACACCACCGTGACAGTAGTGGACCTTTTGGCACATACCAATTACACTTTTGAGATTGATGCAGTCAACGGGGTATCTGACCTGAGTATGCTTTCCCGACAATTTGCTGCTGTCAGCATCACAACTAATCAGGCTGGTGGGTCCCTTTCTTTGTTCAAAACTACTGAGATGTATGTACCTTTGTTTCCTTTTCCTAAGTTACAGGGGTAGCGCTGACCATTCCTGTGCTAGGGCAACTAATTGACTTGAATATGCTAGTAAAAGTAAAAGCAGAAACAAACCCAGTGTGTGTTGCTGTCAAAGAACCTGGCAGCATGACTGTTATGATTAACTCCCAGTCCCCAGTTAATAGTCTCTAATAGCAGACTCATGCGATTCCTTAGCCAGAATGTGTTTTATTAATAAAACCAGATTTTAATAAAACACTCATTTCAATAATCTCCAACATAAATTACTGTAGTAATGTTAGTGATTAATTTTGATTAAATAGAAGTGAAAAAATGCTTTGATGTTAGACACATAAAAAGTTAACGTTAAATTAGAGAGGTTTAAAACACTGTGCGTTTTCTTTTTTTCTTCCTTTTTACAAGTTGTCTCACCAACTGTTTTATTGCAAACGTGATTGGGATGTGGAGCTGAATACTGAATTAGATCCTGGTGGTTTAGTTTGATAGTGTGCAAAGCAACTGCTCATGTGGAGAATTATTAGTCCGTGAGGCCTGCTTGAGGACAGCACTGTGCCTTGACTGTCAGATTAGAATATTGTCACTGCTGTGCTATTCTACTGTTTGCTTCTTATTTGAAACGGTTTCATTAATTTGAAAGATGTGAAGAATCTAGACTCTTCTCTAGCATTTGTTTAGGTACCATTTGTTTAGGAGCAATGTTTGCCACCTAAGAGAATTACTAGATCCTGAAATTTCTGTAGCTCTACTCCATGGCATTCACCACCAGGCAGCTTTGTACTGAAAGAATGTGTGCGTGCAGTAAGTCTTCTCCCACCTCCTCCCATCCCACACCCCATGCCCAAAATACCTGTATTTCTGTCTTCCTCGAAGTACAAACCAAGTTAACATTCTAAGTAGACACTCTCATAGTGAGCCATCTTACTGCAGTGCTTTTCACATAGCAGATATATCTCCTCAGATCACCCATCAGCTTTGGTGGGATGCATAAAAATGTGATGACAGGCTGTTTTCTGACAGCACTCAGTACATTTCCAAATGCTCTGGAGGATTAACTGACTATGCAGTAGGGAGATAAAGGTGAATCTACCCAATTGAAACATCTTCTCATGATCTCTTTCTCATCTAGGCATTGCCTTCAGCTCTGTAACATGCATTTTATGTCCATTTCAAACAATTTTCTACTGTAATAGTTACATTTTTTGGATACTTGTGTCAGCAACTTGAGCACCCATGTTTAGTTGCTTGCTTTTATTCTATTTTTTGTAACAAAGATACTGCTTTTCAGCCTGTTCATCACTGCTGCAGTTAGAAATCACCTGGGGACACTGCATAGGATGAACTCTGTAGGATCATTGAAAGGTATTTCTCTGCAGAGGCCTTCTGCTCTTCAGTGTGCTTCCCCAGGGCCCAGAGCTGGCTGCCTTTGCATCCCAATGCAAAGTGGATTTTTACTTCAGTTTGGAACCCGCAGTTCCCATGACATGGCAGAGTCAATGCATATCTAGCAATAACAACTTTGTTTAATGCAACCCACAAGCTGCTTAAGCAATTTCTTTGAGTTTTAGTTTTTCTGCTTTTATGCATAGTCCTTTTTTGCTAAAGTACATTTAGGTGTTGTGGGTTACTACAGGCTTAATTGTACTCTCTCTTGATTGTGCTGATTGGTTTACTATATTAGAATTCCCCTAGAAGTTCTGCAGGTTGCTAAAATTATATCTTAAAAATGTGTATTGGAAGCAGATGGTCTCAAGGTCCCTTCCAGACCAAGCCATTCGATGATTAAATGACTAAGCCCTACTGGATTCAAGGAAAAGCATATTGTTTGAGGAGTTGTTCTGTCACATGGGGTGATATGGCTCAGTATGACTAGATGCATACTGGGGACACAGGCCCTGGCAAGCCTGCACAAGGAACAACACCAGTCAGCAGACTGAGCTTTGGAGAGAGGATTGAAATACAGAATGTCTCTACAACCTGGATCTCCTCAATCTCTGCTGAATCCAGGCTATTTCACTTCTGCCAACCTCAGTTTGAGAGCCCTGTACCCCTGCAATGGGTATCTTGAAGTTGCAGTTTTAATCCTGGGTTTTCAGTATCCATATGCTTCTTTCATGTGCTGTCAGGGCCCATCACAGCTTAGGGAAAGCTGTTCTGCAGAATATTTCTCACTCACTCAAAACACTGCTTTTCAAGTAGGTGGGCTTCCAAGAGTCTGAAGCAGAACTGCAGAATGCTTTATATTTTTTAAGGACAAAAATGTGATTTTTGTGCCAGTTCTCTTAGTGGTAACAATGAGACATTGTACACCTTTACTTCATATGAGCTCAGTTCAAGAGAAGCATTGGTTGGTGTTACGTTTGTTGAATCTCTGAGTACCAAAGGCCTGCTAAAAACTGGAAAAAACATGTCTTTCCATGTTTCTCACCATACACATGGGCATTTCTGCCTATAAGTCCATCACTAGACTAATAGATCAGAATGTGCATAGTACTAATTTTCTGTTTTGTCACAATTGCGAAATCTGCCAGAGTGTTAAAATAAATTTAGCTGATATATTAAGAGTCAGACAATTTGCACACCAGCTCCATTTTTGTACATAGAAACATCATATACACACATGTATACACATATTTGTAATTTACATATACATGTGTATATATATATACACACACAAAACGAGTCACCTTAAATGTTGCTGAAAAATTTGCTGATAGCTTTACATCAGCTGTGTTTTAGAATCTGCAACTAACAATCCTAAGATTTTCCTGGAAAGTTTTCAGACCAAAATAGTAAAAAAAAGATGTGCTTTGTTGTCACTTGAAAGATTTGAAACATCTAGACTCTGATTCTGCTGGTGCTGTGAATATTTTATGCATTTCACAGTACAAAACTGTTATAAAGCCAAGATCCTGTCCCCTGAACTGAGGGAAATTCTGAATTGTTTAAGAAAATGGATTAGATTTTTTTTCTTCCAATTTTCTCACCTAAGTTTTGCTGCACTTTTATTGCATTTCATTTTCCTTCCATAAAAAAAAAAAAAGGTCTTTTGCAAAACATGGCTAGACAAATATGACGGTGCAATATTTGCAATATTTCCCATTCCTTTAAGTTTTTCTGTATTTGGAGTGGAAAAAAAAGAGGAAGGACACACATCTCTAGTTATTTAAGTTTGTTGATCATCATCTTTGATTACCCTAATACCTGCCTTGAGTTGCCGCCTGATACATCTTCTTCCAAATTATTTTTCAGCATTCTGCTGCTGTCCAAAGAAAGCTCTCTCCTCATGTCAATATATTGCACCACGCAGGTGTTATCTCCTAATAACACACATCAATCCTGTTTGGAAAGGATCACTGGCTGCTATGGTAGAAGATATGACATTTGGTACCCCTGGAGCTGGGGCATACTAATCATGAGAGTGCCACACAGAGAGGCTGACAGCCATGCTGTGCTGCCTGGTTTGTTACTAGCATGATCAGGTGTCTGGGCACAGATATTCTTAGGTTTATTTGGTTTTCTGAACACAGTTTATGGGCTTTTTAAAAATGCTTTTGTCTGTAAAGACCAGGAAGTTTTCCATTCCTTGGAGCTTCATAAGTAACCCAAAGGGAAAAGACATCCAATCCAGGGCAGTTCTGCATTTACTGCATTTGGGCTGTAGCAAGCATAATACTCACACTGGAGCCAAAGGAGGTTTTAAACAGAAATAGGATATGTAATTAACTGAAGAAAGACTAAGATTTGGTAGGGACAACACAATCGTGCTACTGGATAATCAGTTTACAGAATCACAGAATCATCATGGTTGGAAAAGACCTCTGATATCACCGAGTCCAACCATCAGCACACCAAAAGAAAAAAACAAAACAAAAAACAAACAAACAAACAAAAGCAACAAAACCCCATAAACAAACATAATCACACACTCTCCACTAAAAAACACCTACAAAAAAAAAGATCCCACAACCTTGGCTACTAGAGCATGCCCTGAAGTGCCGTATCTATATGTTTCTTGAATACCTCCAAGGATAGTGACTCAACTACTTCCCTGGCCAGGCTGTTCCAGCACCTGATACTCTTTCAGTATAGAAATTCTTCCTAATACCCAATCTGAACCTTCCCTGCTGCAACTTCGGGCCATTTCCTCTCCCCCTACCCTTATTTACTTGGGAGAAGAGGCCAACACCCACCTCCCTACAACCTTGTTTTACGAAGTTGTAGAGGGAGGGAGGAGGTTTTCCAATGCAGAACAGAGCCATCTGTGCAGGGACATATATGAGTTGAATATGTTTTGTAGATGCTGCGTGAGAAAGTAACAGTTTTTCTGCCCTGCTATTATAGTATGACATACTACCATACAGGTTGTAGGTATGACTCAGGTATGCTGAGTAAAAAGATTAGTATTTTAACCAAGGACTTAATTGACTTAAAAACATTTCAAGGAGACGTATCCTCTGCAGTGATCTTTGCAATACAGAGGAGACAAGGAGAACTTTCAGAACTTGCAGAAGTCTGCAACATTAGCAGATACTGATTTGTCAGGTAGATCTTGGGAAGCTCTGGCCATCCCACTGATATCCCAGCATACAAAGTGCCATTCCCATCCTTTCCTCCCAGCAGATTTGGAGGAAAGGTTCACCATACAAGAAGTGGTTCTGTTTGTTTGATCTAAAGTCTGTTTGTTTAGTTTTGTTTAGCTATAAACTTATGCAAACAATGTGACAGTGTCATGCCTAATAAATAATAAATGCAGTTCTTACTGTATTTATTGTGCCAAACAAAACAAATACTGAAGGAATTCTCAACTTGTTTAAACGTGGAGAAATCTCAAAGGCAGCAATCACAAAATAATACTTGCTATATTCCTGAAGAGAGCTGCACTTCCTATCTAAGAAATAAATATGGTATCTCTGTATCTGCATAAGTACAGTCCATGTAAGTCTATTGGATATATTTTCCTAACTTTCCAGAATGTAATTCTGGTGAGCTTCCTCCAGCATACTATTTTCAATGTCAGTCTTTAGCATAGTTGAGTGTGTCCTACATCTGGGGAGAAGTTACACCACACACCAATATGGGCTACAGGCCAACTGCCTGAGAAGCAGCTTTGCAGAAAGGACCTGGAAGTGCTGGTGGAGCATCTGAGACTGCAGTAGGAGGAACATTATCAGCAGGTCAAGGAAGGTGATTCTTCCTTTCTTCTCAGCAGTGGTGAGGCCACATGTGGTCTATCCAGCTCAGTCGCCCATCAGTTACCAGAGAGAGATGGTTGTACTGAGGCAAGACTAGTGAAAGGTCTCTAAGATGATTAAGGGAGAGGAGCAACTGTCATATTAGGAGATGCTGACAAAGGTAGGACTGCCCAGCCTGGAGGAGAGAATGCTCAGGTGGATCTTATACGCCTGGTGGGAGCGTATAGAAAACAGAGGCTGTCCTCAGTGGTGCTTAGTGGCAGGACAAGAGGCAATGGTCACAAACTGAAATACAAGAAATTTTGTTTAAATGTAGGAAAAAACTTCTTTAAGTATGATTGAGCACTGGAGCAGGTAGCCAAAAGAGACTGTGGCATCTCCATCTGTGGAGATATTAAAAACCTTTCTAATTGAAGTTCTGAGCAACCTGCTGTGGCTGATCCTCCTTTCAGTGGGGATTGGGCTAGGTGATCAGCAGAAGCTCCTTCCTACCTCAGTCCATGTCTGATGCTTGTGAGCAAAGAAGATAGCTGCAACCTGAAGGAGACCAGTTAAGGGGCTGTTCGGTAATTACTGTCCTCTTTTTAACTCACACTTTTTCATCCATGTAGCAAGGCCTTTTCAATGAAATTTGGGAAAGTCAACTCCTTGTGCACTACTCAGTTTGGAGAGAGAGTAAAGCTATGGGTGCAGAGGGGCTGTAAACCTCCATATCCTCGCATGAAAGAAATTTAGGAGAGTATTACTGAATAATTTGTTTTGTTATTTAGCAATGATAATCTCAAAACTCTTACCGTTTATCACAGCACAAAAAATTTATGCCTATATGAATACGAAAAACCGTGGTAGGATTGTCTTATTTTACAGAATACTTCCATATGATTAGATGGTTTTAGAAAAAGAGATTTATTTAGTTAAATTGCCTGGGGGTTACTGCCTCTTGCCTAAGCTTTTTCATTAGAAGGCCTGCAGGATTCAGACTTATTAATCTGTGTATCATATAGCATTAATGTATGCTATAGTACTATTGCAAACAGTTATTGTGCTCCCCTTTGGAGTTAGCAATGAGTAAACTGAGACCTACTTTCCACTAGATAGCTTTCCCCATGTGAATATTAGAATCCCTGATTATGTAGGGAAGCAGTTTTAAATTGCATGAGAGCATTTAAATTAAGCTACTGCAAACCTTTGCATAGACACATTTGCGTTATTGTAAGAATTATTTTTTCCTATTTTTTCATGTTAAATTAATTGAGACACTCTAAAGGAAGAGTGCACATTTTGGGATTTGAACTGATCTGAACAAATTAGTTTATCAACAAGTTTACAACACACTACTAAAATTTTACTATGCAGACAGATAATTTATGTTTGAAGATGTCTCTGGGCTTCCTAGCTGTAAGAACTGTGTAAGCTCTAGAATATTAACTGCTGTCCCAAGAAAGCTTATTTTATCTTTAATTTCCTTGTACCATATTCAGAGGGCTCTCTGGACCACCATATAGGGTAGCAAATACAGTTGTCCAGGTTATACTAGTGGGGTCACAGGGGCAGAGCAGGGAGAATGAGCAAAATCAAAACCTTTTACAGGGTAGGTGGGAACAAGGGCATTAAGTCTGGGACTGTCCTTTTGCAACAGTGTTTTCCTGGGTAGAGCGGCTACGCCATGTGAGGCTGAATATTGTGCCTCACAACCCCTGAGCTCTTAGCTCTTCTATTATTTCCAACAATTCAGCAAAATAATTATTAGCAACAAAGTTCAGTGAAAAGAATTACATTTTCTGTATTTTCCAAATATACTTGTGCTGATGCCTGAGCTTTTTTTTTTTTTTTTTTTTTTTTTTGATACCTGAAGTCTTTACTGCATGCCTGCTTGATAATAAAATAGACTGTTTTCTTTTAATCACTAAAAATACAGTGTAACAGCTTTAAATGTAGCTTTATGTTTCATTAGTTGTTACGGACTTCAGCCCTTGTAAACCAAGGTCTCAACAGTGCAGCTGCAAATGGTGGCAGCAGCTGAGTTCAGCTACAGTAAGCCAGTGTCAGTACTAGATCGATTCCAAAGAGTTCTGTGCTGTCACATATCGTGGCATCAGGAGGGAAACAAAAGAGGTGTGTTCTAACAAGAGACTCCCTCAAACTCTGCCTTCAGTTCATCCCAGCTCTTCCACATAATCCATATAGGATTCAGATAATTGAAAAAAAAACCCAAACAAAACAACAAAAAACTCCAAACAAACGAAATCAGAGTATAAACAGGAACCTCCACTTACCTGCTGTAGAAAGAAATGCAAAGAAAGCACAGGAAAGTTTTTGTGGGCTACATTTCAACTAGAGATGTCAGAATTTTCCTAGTGACTACAGAAAGTGATTAAGCTCCTCAATTAAGTGCCAAAAAATGCCTAAACCTGAGTTTAGGCATCCCCACAATTCAGTTGTGTACTTGTAAGGTGTATATTTCTTTCTCTGCACAGTTCCTTTCATATAGGAAGCTTAAAGATAATAACCCACCCTGGATCCAAACTGAGACATCTACACACAGCAGTAGTAGGAAAAATAACAAGAAACAAGGTAAACTGTACGACATCTCTGGCTTCCCTAGAAGAGCAGTAGTCAGATTATCAAGAGTCTCCTCCTTTTATCTTTTGTATTTCTGAAACCCACAAAGCAGAACAATTATCCAGCCTGTTTGATCATTTTGCTTAATAATTTAATTCATGCATGAAAAGGTGTAGGAGAACACATGACTGAACTAGAAGCTGTGCATGTGCACTTCCTCATGGCAGTATCAGGTCTGGAAGATGACTCAGTAATCCATTTTTCTCTCTCATTTTTTTCTGTGGATTAATAAGAAAGTGATAAACACACATCAGCCAGATATTTTCTTCAGGTGCAAACATTCAGCCAGTCTGTTACATATGTTGAACCAGATCTTTTTTTACTACTCCTTCTGTTTCTTTTTTAAATGTATTGGTTGTCAAATCTAGCAGTGTAAAAGTACAAAAGGTGTAAGTTTGTTTAAGGAGAAGGGACTAGGATGAAATTTGTTCAAAAAAGATTGAGGATGAACTGACCACAAAGTACAGAAATTAGGATCATTGGTAGGAGAGTCTTAAAGAGTAGACGTAGCTGGTTTGTAATACCTTGATCTGCATGTGTCATTTGCAGATTGAAAATTTCTAGCCATTGTTTAATTTCAGCTTGGGGGAATAAACATTCAAAATTCAGAAAAAAATCAATAAATTTTTCAGTGCTGTTGTAAGCAAAGACTCCCAGGAAGAGCTGTTAAAGCTTTCTCAGAACTAGAATTTTATTTGCCTGAAATCTGTGGTTTCAAGGGAATAAATTCAGCATCAAGTTGAGCATCAGGCTGTATTTCAATACATGTCTTTGATTACCTGCAGGAACTGTGATGTTCTTTGTGTTCAGCCTGTATTCTGTTAAGCTAGACTGCACTTTCTTCAGCAACTCACGATGTGTGATGCTCCCTTTTAAAATAAAATCCATATTTAGAAAGGGTCGTGTGCACTTTAAAGTCTATATCCCAAGACAGGTCCCTTAAGTAGATCTGTCTTTTAAGAGAGACAATTTGTGAAAGCCACAGATGTTTGGTGCATGATAAATTTCTTTCTTTCCCT
>NW_009952564.1:575977-577770 GCF_000747805.2 Chaetura pelagica | reverse complement strand
ATGGTCCTGAAAAAAAGGACAAGAAGATAGACTTATTAAAAGTGAGCTAATGACATGATGTAGGGAGTCTCTGGTTCACTGACTGTTATTACAGCTGTGTCCCATTATGCACTGAATACCTAGGACATGCCTGTTTTTGTGAATGACATTTATCTTTTGAGTTTCGTACATTCCTGGCATAAATAAAGATTTTACGCTTTTCAAATGTGTTTTACAGTTCAGCCCAGAGGCTATTCAAGGATCATTTTAACTCAATAAAACTCCTCCTTTAGGGATATAAGAGGGAAGCGTTTTAATAATGTCACTCCATGCGTAGCCTGTTATTAGCTAGAGACGTTCTTCCTGCAAAGCCTTTGATCCCTTTTCCCCTGAATGTCAAGGAAGCTCTACTGAGGCTTCAAAGTCGGTGACATACATTGGTCTCTTCTGTGAGCACACAGTCCTCATGTGAACGTTCATGACCTTAGAGAAAGTTCACAGGTGAATTCTGTGGCTCAGCTAGTGTTTTCACTTCCAATGCTTTTAGCTACCTTTTCTAGAGGTCATGGTGAAGTTGTATTTGGAAATCAGTGGATGATTTTATTCTCTACTTGCCTCTATTACAAGCTTTTTCCTTCAAAGAAGTTATATTTCTTTGTTTCTTTTTGCTTTTCTTGCAGTCTAGTTCTACAGCAGAATACGTATTGAGAGAGTTTTCTTTCTAGCATTCCTTCTAGGCAGCTATGCTTCTCTAAATAAATAACTGTTTAAAACCATTCAGAAATAAAAATTAAATCACCCCAAAATCCAAAAGAAAGTGAAAGAAGTGATCACTTTTCAAGTGTGTTCCATCTGAGATTGTCCTGTCTTGGTTAACCTTTGAGTTAGTCCAAAGTTATCTGTGAAACTACTGAGGAGTGATATGGGAAGATGTTTGAGAAACATTGTTTCCATTGGGTGTTTTCTGACCAGGTTGAAAAGATGGAATGTTCTGACAGACCAGCAGGTTTTGGTGGCTACTTAGAAGTCTTTTATACATAAATTACTTACCTGAGGGCAATTGTCTTCCCTGGTTTTGGATACTGGCATTTCTATAGTTTGATCTTAAGTATACTTCTTCAATTATGAATAGGATTTCTCTAGTTGAGCAAATAAACTAACCTTTCACAGAAAAGGAAAGCCTCTTAAGCACCTGACAGTTGATGCCATGGGCATGGTGAATAATTTTTATTTTTTTTTTTTCTGAAAACTTTACACCAGGAAGCCTGTGGCTCTAGTGTCCCATAAAGTAATGTAACAATGGAGTAGGAAAGGAAAAGCAAAACTGTTTATTTTAAACTGATATGGTCTGAAACACATTCTGTGAAGAATATAAAATATTGTGGAGCTCCCACCATCACCATCTCAGAGTAAAGAATAACATTTGTGTTATGAATACCTTTGGGTTGAATCCTTATGAAAGCATATACAGCATTTGTCTCCTCTCTGAAATAACATCTGTGAACACCATGGCACCATAATTTTCAGTTTCTGAAGCAAATGCCTTGTCCAGCCTGATACTTCTCAAATGGACATGGCGTTTCCGTGATTTATTACACATGTGTTAAACATATGAGCAAGTCTAATATTTTGTTTGCTCTTTGGAAAGCGTTTGCTATCTCTTTTAATAAAAAGGGGGAGAAATGAGAGCATGAATGTGCAACACTTAATGAAGTTTGCTTTTAATTTAGAATTTATTTGTAAAAGTGAGAAATGAGGTCTGATAATCACTTTTCCAGGGACAGCTGCTGCCCAGAAGGTTGCCTTTCTCTGCA
>NW_009952564.1:560880-575949 GCF_000747805.2 Chaetura pelagica | reverse complement strand
GCTGCTTGTTTTCCATTTTCCAGTTCCCTGCCACCTTTCCTTCATGACAACTATGCAATGCCTGCAGCCACTCTGGAGTCCATAACCACTGGCTGGACTCCCCCAGCTTCCAGGTGCATTTGGGTACTTCTGCCATAGCCCAGGCAAGGATCCATTAAAATAACCATGAACAAGTCAGTATTTTATTTTTTTTTGTCCTTTTTCTGGGAGAAACATACATGGCTCCCACACTCTGTGTTGCTTCATCCAAAGTTAGCCTTCAAGTTTTGTTCTGTTTCTTTCCTTCCACATCTTGATGTATGTAAATGCCCAGATCTTGATAACGCTCTCCCAGAAACTGAGATCCTTTTCACCCATTTCCTAATAATTTCATCCTTCTAGGAACCAATCTGGATCTAGTGTGAGGATCCTGTGTGATGGCACGGGGTGGGCACTCTTGCTGTTCCGATGTACAGACTCCCTAATGCTTGGTCTGTGGTGACAGGGAAGGACAGAGGAGGTGCATTGTGTTCTGTCTGACAGTCACCTAATGATTTTGCAGAATAAGATGATGTTTTACATCCCAAGTCATAAAAATATATTGAGTCTACTTCAGCTTCAGGAAGAGGTGCAGGAACATGAACACAGGTACTGTGCTAGTTTAACTATGTGTCCTGCAGATTACAGGGCAAAGGGCTGTGTCTGCGCACACATTGAAGAGGTGGGTAATTGTGTTTGGAAGAGGAGCACATAGAGTTTAGCGGGTTTCCAAAGTGTTGTTAAAGTGTAACGGTCTTCTATAATAAACCCCATAGATGTTAGTCCACAGACTAAATGTTGGAGATGTAGAGGATACAAGGACAAGCACCACAGTTCATACAGACATCATGTTAATTTTATTATATCATGGAGATATCATTATACTGATTTGCAAGTCATTACTGAGGACTCTGTCATTAATTGAATGCTGGCTGGTAGTAAAATGGTTGGATAAACCTTAAGATAGAATGACTGGTTCACAAAAACCCAGATGTTACACTCTCATTGTCTGAGTGAAATGTGGGTAGTGTTATGTAGTGCCAGCCTGTGCCATGTCTGAGCACTTAATGCTTCCACGGGGTTAAGTTATCTCATGCACCCTAATTTTGTGGATGTGACCGGAGCTTCATTTAAACATTGCTGTTTCTCCTTTGACTTGTATGATAGTTTTGTGGTTTGGATATCAGTACTCTAAGACAGAGATTTGGGTTTGGGTCCCAGTGGATCCTGCTCTCAGAGGCTGCAGATTTAATATTCAGATTATGATCTATCTTTACTTCTTCCGTTCCACGTTATCTCCTTGGGACATAGTAGATATTAAAGAAAAGTTATACATTTTATCAGATGACAGTATTGTGATTAGATAAGAAAATACTCAATTTCTAAGGAATTAAAAAGAAAGAAGCCTTTCATTTATTCAACAGTGCAGAAGAAGTTGCAATTTGGGTAATGCAGTCAGTTCTGCTGGCTCAGAAATGTTCTTGATCACCATCTTTCAGAATAGCTTGGAATATTTTACTCTCTGATGCCGATGGCTAGATGTAAGCAAAAGCTGAAAGTGAGCAGACTATGAACATTTTAGAATGAAATCCTTCCCTAAAATTTAATTTGTGATCTAAAGACATAAGCAAGAAACAGAAAGACTCTAAATATTTCAGCAGTTGTACACACATGGCGTCCCAAGGTTAATACTGAGTTCTCTCTGTCGCAGGACAGGGAATTTTCTTCCAGTGTATATACACATCTGTAAGCCAGTCACATACGAAAACAATAACCAAGGAATAAGGAAAAAGTCAATAAGGAGATTTATATACAGCTGCTATTAAACTGGAGGAAAACAAATGATCTGTTGGGGTCAGTTTCGCTGGGAAATCAATTTGAGCAGAGTTTATTGTCGTCTTTGCTAGATCCTTCATGTTATTTGCTTGCACCTTTAATAGTCATGACTGAGAAGGTTTTTACACTTGCAAGTCTAAGCTCCCTGGATCATTGCATTTGTTACCTTTTCAACATCCACATTCCCAGTTGTCACAAATGCTACCTAACAACACTGAACGCTCAACATACATTTCCCCTTGTAACTCTAGGGAGTTTTAAGTGTTGATATTAACTGCTTAAATTAGTCATGCACCAGGTAGACTGTAGTACCTGACAAATAATAACCATCTGATGCATAAAAATGCCTCTATATGCTTAGCTTGTGACTGATGAGACTGAACATGTGCATGGCTACACAAGTCTAAAGTGACAACAAAAAAACCCAACTCTTATTTAGCGAAGTTAAGAGTACTAATACCTTAATCAAAACACCAATAAAAATGTAAATACATAGATGTGTATAAGCCAGAGAATTTCATCCAAAAATCACTGAAAGTGTTAATTCAGCTTGTCTAAAACAGTAATTTTTTCATGTTACCTCATCTTGATCAAACCAAAATATGGTCCTGTGTTCATAGTTGATCCCATGTGTTAGAAGAGGTGTCAGTTCTGGACACAGGCAAAGAAACAATTTAGAATAGAGAGAGAGGTATCAGTTATGTAGGGCAGCAGGCACAACAGAAGAGCCAGGCCACCACTGTCTTGACTTACAGCAGAGCCTGGTGTGGGGAAAGCCCTACTGCACCAGTGACAGGCTGTGCAGGGTGGCAGCCCCTCCAGGCACAGCGCCCTGACTCCTCTCTCTGTCTCCATCCACAGGGCATCTGCAAGGCTGGCTGTCAGGCATGCTCACTTCAAGAGTTATCCCTGTTGCCCCCTTCTCCACTTTTTACTGAAGAAGGGTCCCAGAGCTAAAATAATTTCAGAAGCAGTACAGTTCAGGTTCACCTGTGCTTCAAAGAGCTGCACTGTGTCATGCACCATGTGCATGACAGAGTGCCAGGAGAGGAACTGCTGGAAGAGGTTCTTGTGAGGGTTGTCCTCTCTGAGGCTCTGTTTTGTTAGCAGAAACATAAAGGGGAATCAAAGTCAGCTATTGCTTGTAAAGTCCAATGTGAACACAAAGAGATGATGGGAACAGCAGGGAAACTAGGAAATGTAGACCCTGATATTGAGTCTTTATTTTAAACATCCTGTGTGCTTCAAAATTAAAATACTTGGATGATATACAAGCTAGTTTAACAAGATGAGAAAAAAACAATAAAAATACAAGATTAAAAATTAAAATTTAGTTACAAATAACTGTATTCCCCTCTGAACATAAATAGTGAAGTTTATCCTTTAGAAATAAATAGTTGACCACCAAAATATCTGAAGACACTTTTCCTTTATGCACTGAAATTAATACCTTAAAACTAGGTAACTTTTGTAATCCACCTTGTTAAGATAAAATGGTGATTTAAACAGATTTGGAATACATAATCTCTGTAGCTCGAGATTAAGTAGCTGTTGGAGTGGCCTGGCATGCAGCACTGTGTTGGAGAACTCAGATATGTTCTGTGCATTGTATTAAAGGTGCCTGAAACTTTGCGTTCCTCATAATTATCCATTTCCCCTCCATTTGCCCATGTGGTGGGATGCTGTCTCTCCCAGACTTTCAGTATCTATAATTTCTAAGCAGCCTTGGGAACTCTAGGGATTAGAAAAGGTATATGAATGTTTTATGATGTTATTGATAAGCAGATGCTTTTCTAATAAACTGCTGTGAGATAAGTTACTAGTAGCATCTGCAGATGTGTGTAAATGAGCTCAAAATAATTAATATTGTGTTAGAAGAAAGCTATTCTTAAAACACATCATATTGGAGCATATAAGATTATTTCAGCCTGCTCTGAAATGTATTATAGTACAATTTACCATAATTTATTAGGAGAAAAGCCATTTCTGTTAATCATGTATTAATTATTCATGAAATCTGTATTAATGTTACTTTAATGGGAAATGTTACCAGCTGGGGTACTGGTCTTGGCAATCTATTCACAAACAAAAAAAAAAGATTAATAGCTTGACTTAAAAAGAAGACATAAAAATGACTTATAAGAGTATAAAAGTAGCAAGCATGGGTATATGAGTTAACATAGAGCTGGCTACAGTAAAGCAGTCCAGCTAGATAACCACTTTATAATTTGGCTCTATCACTGTCTTGTGCTTGAGTGGAATTCAAGTGGAATTGCTGAAGCATTTTAGTTACGAACCAGTCCTGTATCCCTTACCCTAATGCTTTTGAGCTCTTCAGCATGCACAGGTCTGGTGAGTCAGAGCAAAATATAGAGACTCTTTCCTCTCCTGCTTAAAAAGACAAACAAACAAAAAATAAAAACAAACAAAGAAACCCCCAAAAAAACACATCAAACAAAAAAAAATAATAATAAATAACACCAAAAAACCCTCCAAAATCTGATTTCAGTAATTTAAGTTCAGGATCAATTACGTCTGTTTAGGGGGTTAAAAAAAAAAAAAAAAAGTATTTTTGCACCTTTTTAGTCTTCTCAGAAAACTGTTTTGACCCATATGATGTGAAAATGCTGTTCAAAGGATGTGTTTCAACCTGGAAGTGTATATATACATATGTGCTTAGGCAGGTGTACATAGCTTTCTAAATGTTCTACACAATTAAAGGAGGATGTCAACATTTAGATTATGGCTTATGACTAGAAGGTATGTTTTAATGGAAGTTTAGGCAAATTCAACCACAGAATGAATTTTGCAAAACTTATTTTAATTAAAAGTTCTCTTTTTTTTTTTTTTTCTGGCTTTTGCAAAATCTCTTGCAGGAATGAAAACGCAAACAGAAAGAGCACTGGGTAATGCATGTAATGCCTGTAAAGTGTAACTAGTTTTATATGAACAGTAAAAACTTCATAGGATTCAGCTGAAATTAAATTGTTTAGATCAGCTAGAGCCTTTATATTAGGATAGTACAATGTTGGACTTATAAACACATTTGTTTTACATGTTAAGATAAAAGGCTGTTTATTGGTAAAAGTTCTTTGTTGTTTTTTGTGTTGTTTTTTTTTTTTTTAATTACAGTTACGACCTTTAATGTGTAATCTGTAAGATATCATCTGATTAATTTTGGCCAAAGCTATGGAAGAGAAGCATTTGGCATGGGAAGACAACCCAAAAGAAACAAACAAAAAAATTTTAAAAATTACATAGCTTTCAATGAGTTCAGGAAATCTGGGCCTGGTCTTGGAAAAACCTTTAGAGCTGGGTGGTCTAAAGCTGAACTGATGTTGTAGAATCATAGGTAATTATGATTTTTTTTTCTGTAACGTTGATAGTACTTCCAAGTTTTGAGTGCTGGGTGATTCTGTGGTGTGCAGTCGTCATGCCTGACTGATTAATACTGAACAGAAATGGGGTTATTTTGCAGTTAAGATTTTATTCCTTCAGATTTCATTTTCAAAGAAATGTGGTAAAGCAGGAGTGTATATGGGAGCAATTTGTATCTGGAGAGCTTACCAAATAATACAATAGAAGAGGCTGTATTCTGCAGCGTGCTGATGGTTACTACTAGCTGTGGATACAAGGAGCTCCTTGTATGTAATACATCCCAGCACCATTTGAACTTGCATATGAAAATGTTATCAGAGTTCTTCAGTGTCTGGTGATGATAATACTTCAGCATTATAACAGATAGGCAGTGCTGTTATTTTGTCCTCTATTTTAGTGTATCAAATGTATTTCATTGCTTACACTGTAGTAGCAGATCAAAACCATCTGCTGTCTTGCCACTGATCCACCAGTCTAACAGAAAATCTCAGTTCATTTTCCTTGAGGCCAGCATGCTTCAAGACGTATACCAGGACTATAATCCAGCTGCTTTATGTTGATACAAGTCCAGATCTATGCTTGTGAGTCTTTTAAATGGAAACAGTACTCTTTGCCAAGGATTGGAAAAAAAATGAAGTCAGTTTGCTTTTCTCTCTCCCCTCTTCCCCTTGTCTCCTTTACAGCTCCTTCCCCCATCACAGTCATAAGGAAAGACAGGACATCCCGGAACAGCGTGTCTCTGTCTTGGCAAGAACCCGAACATCCAAATGGGATCATCTTGGACTACGAGGTCAAATATTATGAAAAGGTGGGAAAAAAGATTGAAGGGGAGGTTTTTGTGCTGGTAATAACTGCCAATGAACTTACTGTGTCTTGCTTATGTTAAGTATTCAGAGGCAGCCCCATTCACTCATTGTCTCTCTCAATGACACCGAGTGTGGAAACTGTTCAATTTTTGGGAAGGAGCACATGACAATAGGAAGTGAAATTATCATGTTATCTACCAAGTTCATCCCCAAATACATCAGAAAAAAATATAGAAAGTAATGCAGACAAGCAGTAATTTTTTTTGTTGATTTTTCCTTGAGCATAGGTTACTTACGCAGATCTGTTATTCTGTCAGTGGTCATGCGTTTCTTTGTCAGCATCCATGTGTTGACCCTTCCCTCTGGCACAAGTATCTTTTACACAAAAATTATTTGGAAAAGAGATGGACAGTTCTTTTAGTAACTGCTGTGTACTATGAAACTTCCCACTTTCCATGAACAATTGTATAAAACTGTAGATAAGTACAATTTTACGTACAATTTTTCATACAATTTGTAAATTCTATATAAATAGCCAGAAAGAAAATCTGCCATTAAATAGGTTCTACTTCACATTGACATTTGCTTGTATTTACAGTGGTTGATTTATGCATCCTCTATAGGTATGTATTTAGGAAAAAAATAAATCTTCATAACAGAATGGAGGCTTTTTTAGTAAAAGTTCCTGTTAGAGTTGAAAAGACCATAGATTGTTGTGAAGATTGTGAAGAGCAATATTATCCAATTTTAGATTGATGAGAGAGACCTTTTGATTAATATATTGCTACTGAAGTTGACAGACTTGGAAAAAAATGTCAGAAATAATGGTATAATTTGGCATTTACTAATTGCTGTTCATATCCAGTAATCAGGCTTATACCTCTTACATACCACATACCAGGGAAGATGTGACGCCAGTATCCACTTAAAAACTTTAAAAAGACTCCGCAGGTATTCAGTTAGTCAAGGTTTTTTGGTGAGCATTTCAACTTTTAAAGACCTTGGTAAAAATCTAAATATATGTAGTAATACTGATAAAAGGGGAAAAAGAAAGCATTATAAACAGTCTCATCTCATAGAGCATTATTATATGGACTTTCACTTTGGATTTTTTCTGTTAATTTCAATGGGTACAGGATCAAGTCTGGTTGCTGGGCCTGAGAAGTAAAAGAGAAACAGTTTATACATCATAATGTCTTTATTTGTACATTCTCAGCAGTGAGAGGATGCAGGAATTATGTAGGCTCTCTTATTTCCAAATTTTTTGAAGAAAAGAAAATAGATACTGCCTTTTAGTAAGGCTTGGAAGAGCTATTTACCTCACAAAGAGCTTATGCCCAAAAGATCCCAGAACATCAGCCTGTTTTGCACAGTCTGGTTATTTCTCTACATGATTATGACATTTCATTTGAGAGCTACCTGGCTGCTTTTGCTGCCATTGGCTGTACCTCTGTTTTCCAAGAGCAGCAGCCCCATCTCAGCTTCCCCTGCAGTGTCCCCCAGTTGAGGCCCTTGCCTGGGTGGCTCCCCATGAGTACTGCAGGGTGCAGGATGTAACACCAGTGTGTCGTGAATCGTGGCATTAGGATGATCTCTTGGGCTTCAGTTGCTCCAAAGGGAGAGAATTTTTCCCCTAGTGAGCATTTAATTTATTTTAATTAAATTACTGAAAAGTTTTATTTGTGTATTTCTTTTTTTTTTTTTTTTTGTGTGTTTTTTTTTTTTTTTTTGCAGTGATTTGATCATTGTTCTGCACTGAAATTGCCTTGCTTTATTAAATAAAATTGTCACCTTCCTGTCCTGTTTTATGCACACACTGAGTCCGCTGCTGCTGTTCCCACCAAGTATCTCCAGTCTTGTAGAACAACTGGTTGTCATAAGGCAGCTTCAGAAGACAACCAGCCTTATGAGGCTGAGCTTGCACATGTGTTTTTTTTCCCTTTGAAGTCTGTGATCAAGAGTTTGTATGCACCAGACAGCTTTCTTAATCTAGAGAGCCAACTGCTTGTCAATAGGAGCCAGAACATTTAGAGCAAAGTTTTTTGTTGTTTTTTTTTTTGTGGTAGAGCTATTTACCTCACAAAGAGCTTATGCCCAAAAGATCCCAGAACATCAGCCTGTTTTGCACAGTCTGGTTATTTCTCTACATGATTATGACATTTCATTTGAGAGCTACCTGGCTGCTTTTGCTGCCATTGGCTGTACCTCTGTTTTCCAAGAGCAGCAGCCCCATCTCAGCTTCCCCTGCAGTGTCCCCCAGTTGAGGCCCTTGCCTGGGTGGCTCCCCATGAGTACTGCAGGGTGCAGGATGTAACACCAGTGTGTCGTGAATCGTGGCATTAGGATGATCTCTTGGGCTTCAGTTGCTCCAAAGGGAGAGAATTTTTCCCCTAGTGAGCATTTAATTTATTTTAATTAAATTACTGAAAAGTTTTATTTGTGTATTTCTTTTTTTTTTTTTTTTTTGCAGTGATTTGATCATTGTTCTGCACTGAAATTGCCTTGCTTTATTAAATAAAATTGTCACCTTCCTGTCCTGTTTTATGCACACACTGAGTCCGCTGCTGCTGTTCCCACCAAGTATCTCCAGTCTTGTAGAACAACTGGTTGTCATAAGGCAGCTTCAGAAGACAACCAGCCTTATGAGGCTGAGCTTGCACATGTGTTTTTTTTCCCTTTGAAGTCTGTGATCAAGAGTTTGTATGCACCAGACAGCTTTCTTAATCTAGAGAGCCAACTGCTTGTCAATAGGAGCCAGAACATTTAGAGCAAAGTTTTTTGTTGTTTTTTTTTTTGTGGTGTTTTTTTTTTTTAATTTAAAAAAACACCTTCTGACACCAGCGTTTTTAATGTGTGTTCTGTTCTGCAGCCCCTAGGGAAGTCAGAGGCCTATTCTTCAGGGTTTATGAAAGGTAACCAAGAAAAGCAAATCTATTGTCAGGAGACTTTAAATCCATTGCCTTTTTTAAGTCTGCAATTTGAAAAAGGTTCAAAACTCCTACTCTGTAGATGTCTCTCAGTGAGGCCAGAGCAGCATGTGCAGGACTGTTGGTCTTAATTTCTTCTCCAAACACCTTTGAAAGATGCTGCTTCTCAGTCTGAGAGTTCTAAGCAGCTCCCCTCCCCCTCTCTTTTAAAAAGAGAGCTTTCTTTTTAAACTTAGCCAATCCATTTGATTTTCTACTTCAGAAATCATCTTGGTTTTGCTCATTAAAAAAACTTGTTGCTGTTACATGGCAAGTGTTAGGAAGTAAACCCTTCCCAATTAGTAAACTGGGTATTTATTCTAAAAAGTCATACCTGATTATTGTTTGAGCCATTTTTTACTTTTCTGCTTGATTTTACTTGCCATACCTTTCGTAAGTTCTTAGAAATTAATAAATAATCCATAAGAGTAAAACAGGTAATCCCAATTCTGTCATGCACCTTCTCGATGCATATGTATGTTTTTTTTACTTTATTCAATCGTTCTTGAATTTCAAAGAATATATGATATTTGTGGGCAACTGTATGTTACTTATATTCAGGATGTTAGAATAGATTTTGAAAAAAATTACAATGTCCTGTTCCTAAATTATTGTATTATGTAGTTTTTCAAATATATTAATTGCATAATATATGTGGAAAATACTTTTTTCTACAAAGATAATTAGTTAACCTACTGAGGGTTTTTTCACCAGTTATTTAACTTGTGTGCCCAAGAAAGAATAGACCTTTATGTGATATTTCTAGAGAAATTAGGAGCTACAGTTTTCGGAAACTGTTTTAACTTTTTGGAATGAACCTGTGGGGTTTTAATGCCTAACGTTACGAACTGATAGTTTTTTGACTCACTGTTTGGAATAGAACTGTATTTTCTGTAGGGTCTGGTTCTGAGACCCCAGTTACAATTTATTCAAAACATTTAAAAGTAGTAAAACCCTCTTTCAGAGGAATACGGTATGGAACTTACAGGCATTTATTTTATGGTACTGCATAATACTTCATGTTAAGTTAAAGGTGCCACATGGCACCCCAGTTTACTCAGTCCATATAATACTGCGCTGGATTCTAAGTGTCTCAGCTGTCCAAGTGCACATATAACAAAAGTCAAGGTTTTTTCTTACACAAGCAGATACTTTGCTTCCTTCTTATCCTTATTCTCATAGTTAATGTTCTCTGCAGAGAGGATCTTGTAGTACAAATATACAAAAATGCCATCTCCTAAATACCACATGAACTATTAATTGCTTCATTTTAAAATGTGGCTTAAAATTATGATAACTAAATCCCACACACTTTATTAAGGTGAAGTCTGATGCAAACAAGTGATATTTAATTACAGTCTCACATTGCTAGAATAAATTTGCCTTTGCCAGCACTGAAATTGTATGCCCAGTAGACTGGTTAAAGCCATCAAATAAATAATGGTATCTAGTTGGTGATCTTTCTGAGGCTGAAAAAGTGAATTATATGTAAATGTAATTAGTTGCTTTCACACTCTTACTATCATTACTTTGATGATAGGTCAGCCACATACACTGCATGAGTTCATATCAATGAACAGTTCACACCTGGCAATAAGGGGAAGCAGTATTTGGACTGTGGATTCCTCCCAAAGATGTGTAGTCTGGCTTTGGCCTCTCAAGTGTACACGGAGCTGATGGAGAAAATGTTCTACCTCATAATATAAACTCTTACTATGCTTATCTAGAAAAGGACATACTGTTCACTCTTACTAGTACTGCCACTGTAGATGTTACGTGTATCCAAAAAATGTGTGTCTTTTGTGAAACATAGTTTAAAGTTATAAAATGTCATTTGCAAAAGACACAAACAGTAGTGGGATTTGCTTCCCAGTAAAGACTGTGTCTGATAAACTATGCAGAAATATTCAGGAAGAATACGCTTTGTGCATCCAAGTTCAAATTTATCATCAGAGTGTTTGATTAAAGTTCTGCTTGGCAAAGGCTGACTCTCCTTTTTGTATATTCCTTCTCCTTATGGCAGCTATAGTGCTGTATCTCTGAAGTTTTTCTTCATCCCCGAGAAAGATAAACTTAGGCTTTTATGTGGTGTTTCACTGATTTGATTACTAGTAACATGAAAAATTACTTACAAAATGTGTGTGTAAAAAGCTTACCATAAACTAAGATACCATGACATCCTCCATACCATTGTTTTAAACGTTTATTTTCCAAGTTCCACAGTGGGTTATTAACAGACAGCACCATGACTATATTTTCCCTTGCACATATGTATCTGCACAAGAAGGAAATGTTTGCGTTTCATAAAAGCAGCCTGAAGGGAGATCAAAATGAATGTCCAGTCATAGCATACACAAAAGATTTTTTGTTTTAAAGGCAAGATTATTATGTCTTTGAAAAGAAAATTGTTGCCTACATTCAGCTGAATGATGAGATAAGGAAAGCCTGCAAATTATAATACTAGGCCTTTGTTAGTTCAAAAATAACTAATTTTATGCAAACCTGTTCACAGAATCCTAGGGGTTGGAAGGGACCTCAAAAGATCACCCAGTCCAACTGCCCTGCCAGAGCAGGGTCACCCAGAGCACGTCACACAGGAACGTGTCCAGGCAGGTTTTGAATGTCTCCAGTGAAGGAGACTCCCCAGCCTCTCTGGGCAGCCTGTTCCAGTGCTCTGTCACTCTCACAGGAAAGAAGTTCTTCGTGATATTCAGCTCCTTAGAATGTCTTTATGTAATTATTCTCCCCTGTAGTTATAACAGAAAAGTTTTTCAGAGAGGTATCAGGAAACTATGAAGAGGTCTAATGCTGATTTCGTTTTTATTTTTAGTGTGCAAAGAAAATGGGCCATGGTAAACATTTTTATAGTCAGGTACAGCTTACCATATCTGAGGTTTTGATTCTGGATGGTAGCTTTTACGTATAGGCTTAGTTGCTTTTTCTTTTTGCCTTTTTTTTTTTTTTTTTTAAAAAAAAAAAGCTTTAAAAATAAATAAATAATTAGATAAATTCCTTCACTGTGATTACTCATGAGCTTAATGGTGGATATTATGTAGAGATACTGGCAATTTTTCTAATTATGCTGTAAATGTTTCTGTTTCTCTCTGTATCAAAGACTGCCAAGACCAGGGTAGCTAAGCTTCAGTAGCACCAAACTGAACCATTTCTGATGTCCACCTACTAACTTAGAATAAATCTAACTGTCTTACACTAGACAGCATTTCAGAAGGAACACACTAAAGCAGCTCTAGTCACTTGAACTTTTCATGTGAAGGTGAGATGGCTTTGACAATGACTGAGTTGAGTATTTTCCAACCTCTATGCTTGTGCATTGGCACTCTAGTGTTGTCAAAGTTAAAATGTCAGTACGTTTCAGGCTAATACAAGGCTATAAAACATAGTGGGAAGTGGATGAGATTGTGTGCATCCAACAGACATTAATTTAACTCATTTGCAGCTTTCAACCAGGCAAAACTCAATGGCTTTAGTGTATTTCAGAGTGCTCAAAGTAAAAGGGCAGCATATGAAATCCCCGCCACCTCCAGAATGAAAAAGTTCATGGTTGGGAACCTAAACAACTGAGATTCTCACAGTTTCCCACATGTGTGGCTGGTGTCCAAGATTTTTTCTGAGACAGTTCCAGCCGCCATTTTTAGGAAGCCAAAAATGCTCTTTTGGTACATGATGGCTTTAGTAAAATAAGCAATACCTCAGGCTCCAACTGCATGCTTAAATTTTTAGACTGCGCTTGCAGTGCGACTGAGACATACTTTTGTCAGAATAAGCTTTTCACACACTGTTAAGTGTATCCAAACTAACTACATTAGAAAATGGTCCATTTCATATTTTATATTAAAAGTCATTATGTCAGAAATATATGACTATTAAGCAGAGTGGATGTGAGCATATCATCTGGAGGCACACCTTGCTTTTTAGCAAAAATCAATAAGGAGAAAACATGTGCTTTCTTTCTGGTGACTAAAGCCCAAGATTAATTGGGGAGCAGGTTTGATGTGGTTTTGCCCAAATGAGGATAAAAGCATTAAGCTCACAGTTTTTAGACCATAATAGAAAACCAGTTGTATTTGCTTGTTTGTAAGGCTGAGGTAAGGAGCTTGAGTGGAGTTTCTCTTTTGACTGTTATAAAGGTAAACACAGTCATGTAAAATATGAGGCAATAAAACCTGCATCCTGCAATAGCTCTGCAGGGCCCTAAAATGTCTAAGTGGGCCTGTTACAACTTCCAGTTCAGTGCAGCAGGAAAATCTGTTTTATGGTTTTTAAATAACATTATAATCTTCATTTTCTTGTATTACAGGCAGGGGCCAAAATGATGCAAAGCCATTTAATAAAATGTCACATACTCAGCATGTTTACCATTTGATTTGCAGCACAAGGCCATAGAAGCTAATGATTTAGATTTCTTGCTAATCAAAAGACTTTTAGGTGATTGAAAATGAATGGCTGCATAAGCATTTGTCAGACTATAAATGTTCAAAAAACATGCTGGTGCTCTTCAGGTGATGTGTAGTAATTTTTTACCAACTAGCTCTTTTTTCTGTTGTTTAGGGTGTGGTTTTAATCTGATAATTTCTCTTCCCAAAAGCAGGAACAAGAGACAAGCTATACTATTCTGAGAGCCAGAGGCACCAATGTTACAATCAGTGGCCTCAAACCTGATACGACTTATGTCTTCCAAATCCGAGCACGAACTGCAGCTGGATATGGGTCAAACAGCCGCAAGTTTGAATTTGAAACCAGTCCGGATTGTATGTATTTGTTCAAATGGTTTAAACTGACACCCTGCTCAGTTATGACTGATTTGAATGGCTGTTTTCCCTCCCTTTCTAGTTTAGTAAATGTGACATGTAACTATTTATGATGTGTCTTTCTGGGTAGAGTTACTATATAACTTTATGTTTTATCATTAAACTTGAAACATGCTGTAAAAATTACGCCGTGAATAACACAGGAGGTATTTTCTTACATTCCCTACCCCACCTCTGCCTTGTACCACAATTGATGCCTGCCGAGAGAGAAAGTTTGATAGAAAACTAGATTCAAAGACTTGTGCTATTCCAGATTTGTGGCCTGAACCCTATCGACTGTAAACCTCTGCTCGAAGAGAATTAATACTGTATTTGTCCTTTGATCCTGTGGGTCAGTGTGTAATTTTCCACATTGCTGTGAAGTGCAGCTGATGTCTTCTGCACAGCCTTGTGACGAAGCCAATATGCACAGGCCAGGAGGTTTATTCGGTTGAGTAGGTGGTCAGGGAGCTGGGCAATTTGGCTCCCTTCTTTCTTCTCTCTGTCACTATGTTTCTGGTTCTTCTCAGAGAAGTTAGTTACTGATCTGGAATTCCTTTTTCATTTCTCTACATAATAACATTACTTAACCAATGTCCTTACTCTTAATAGAGCTCACGGTCTTAAATGTTACTTTCTCATCGTTTGGTACTATATGGTAAATCAGAACTTCTTTTTGCTAGGAGCTGAAAGTGGCTTTAATGCATCAAAAAGTCAGCCTTTGCTTAGGTATCCAGTTACCCATGTAGAGTGATGATGTATAATCAAAGACTGTTTGCTTTTTAGAAGGTCAGACTTTTGCAGAAGACTTGTATCTGCTGCTCAGTGTTGAAACAGATTTAAGGACTATAATTCTGTTGCAGTCTTCTAAGGCTTATTTATGTACTCTAAATAAGGCTTGGGAACCATGGTGGAAGAGCTCTGCTAATGGCAATAAAGTTTTAACCAAGAAGTGTAGCATAAGCCAAATAGGATTGCTCTTCTCATCCATGTATTTTTTGAGTTATATTCTGAATTTCATCCCCACTTTGTCCTCCCCCACCTCAGCTCTTATTCTGAAAAGGAAGCTATCTTCCTTTTGAAAAGGAATGGTGGTATCACTGCTTTGGCATACTGGATGAAACTGCATCTCAAGATGGGATAGACATGTGCAGCAAGGAGAAAAAAAATCAGTTGCAGTGATAACAAATTTAATCATTTGGAAGTTAATGACTTTTCTCTGCAGAGTAGTAATAATAATAATAATAATAATAATAA
>NW_009952564.1:478607-560663 GCF_000747805.2 Chaetura pelagica | reverse complement strand
TAATAATAATAATAATAATAATAATAATAATAATAATAATAATAATAATGTTTTAGCTGATCATGGAAGGTGACAGGTCAGTGCTGTATATCTTGATAATAAGCATGCAAGTTAAACAGACACCAAATCACATCACTTGATTCCTATTGCCCAGATGTGATAACCATACAAGTGTAGTTACAGGTCTGTAATAGGCAGCGGCTTTTTCTCAAGGGGAATCGTGACATCAAGCAGTCATGTAAACAAACTATCCAATTTGTGTGGAGCAGGAGGGCTAATTTTCAACTCAGTTTGCATAACTAACTTGAAGCATAGTGCTGAAGAGCCCAATTCTGCAATGCTTAGTGAAGTTCAATAGGTGTCTGCTGAAGTTTCTTCATAACGACTAAGATATAAAGGTGGTTCTGTCACTGAATAGCAGTCTAGCACACCGAAGCTCCATGCTTAGGGACTGCAGGGAAACATCCAACATAAGGCAGAAAACAGCCCTTCTTTTTCCTGTAGACATTGTTTAACCATGGGTAGTCCTTCTATCTGCTTCTGTGTGCCCTGGCTTCATACAGCCTTCACAGGAATACTGTAAATCTTACCCAAGAAGCTTAGTTCATTAAGGCACTTTCCATCATATGGAAGGGAGAGTAAGGTTGATGATTATTGACTGGCTGGGATTTCTTGCCAAGGAAAAATTCCTTACTGATCATGACAAAATATAGCTATGTCAGGATGTATGTTTGTATTTCCATATGTGTTTATATATAACTATCAGTTTAACAGCAGTTACTACAATAGCAAGAGTGACAATCAGTAGTAGCAGAAACAGCTTTGGGAAATGGTAGAAGATGACTGGAGTCCTTTGTCTTCTTTCCTTGGATTTATTTATCTGTTGAAAAATAATTACTAGATTAAATAATTGGTGGGAGTCTAATGATGACTTACTCTTTCTGTTGCCTTTATGAGTGTCAATTGTGATTAAATCAAAGTCATGCGTGTGGGAGGTTATTTATATGTTTTTGTGTTAACTTTTCAGCATTCTCCATTTCCAGTGAGAATAGTCAGGTCGTCATGATTGCCATTTCAGCGGCGGTGGCCATCATTCTCCTGACAGTTGTGGTGTACATCCTGATTGGGAGGTTAGTGTATCCTCTGGTTTGCACGTTTACTCCTGCTTCCATTTCCCCGAGGGGCCCTGATAAGCATGGCAAATTGGGTGTCATGGGGCAGTAGAGTGGCTGGTTTGCACCTTCTCCTTTGCTGCCTGGGAGCTCTGAATAGCGCTTCAGGATGCTCGGTAATGAGTCTGCGAACGTTAGCAGCCCCAGTCATGCAGCAGTTGTTAAAAAATGCTATAAACACATTCTTAGGCAATTGTAAAATTAAACTGTAGGGGTCAAAAATCAACAAATCCTCTCATTAGCCAATTTCCTCAAATTCCCTGAGAACGTAACATGCGTCTATAGGGCACAGAGAATGTAAATATCATTAAACTTCGAAACAGGCATTTAATTGTGGAGGAAAAGCATTTTATTCTCTTTCCACCTGCAGCTAACACATAAAAAACTCTATATTAATTCTTTTTTTTTTTTTTTTTTCTCTGTTGCTTGTAGATTCTGTGGATACAAAAAGTCTAAACATGGCACTGATGAGAAAAGACTACATTTTGGGAATGGCCATTGTAAGTCACTGAAACATTTTAATGATTCCAGATCTGTTGAATTCATCCCCTAGATAACTGGTATTTCTCAATTAAAAAAAATAAATAAAATAAGATAAAGAAACAAGGCATACCTCACTTAAACCAAGGTGAAATTGGGAAGAGAATTATCTCCTCTCTTGTGGGTAAGGAGCCTCTCCCCAAACAATTATTCTTTGTTTCAAATTCTTTCATCTGTGTTCAATTTAGTAATGAGCAAAACATTGCTGTGTATGTTAAAACAGTGCATGTGGTTAGCAATATGATATTGATTCTGCTGTGCATTAGAGTGCAACTTCAACTTGCTCATTATCAACTGTGTAAAGTCTAAGAAATTACTTTTTTCCACAAAGCAATATATAAAATCAACAAAACCTGTCTTGATGACTACTGAAGGGACTGAAAATTGTTTGCTTGACAAAGTTGACCCAATAATTGTTTTGTTTGGAATTATTGTGACTATAGACTGAAAAGTGATTCCAAGTAGTTTCTGAAATTAAGACTAACTCCTAAAAAGGTTTCTCACAAATTCATGGGATTTTTTAATCCAGGTCTGTTTACAATCATAGAATCATAGAATGGTTAAGGTTGGAAGGGACCTTAAAGATCATCAGGTTCCAACCTCCCTGCCATGAGCAGGAACACTTCACATTAGCCCGGGCTGCAAAAGCCTCATCCAACCTGGTCTTGAACACCTGCAGGGAGGGGGCTTCCACAACTTACCTGGGAAACTTATTCCAGCACCTTACTACCCTCATGGTGAATAATTTCTTCCCTATCTCTAACCTAAATCTCCCCCCTCTGAGTTTAAAACCATTACCCCTTCTCCTATCACCCCCATCTGTGGTGAAAAGACCCTCCCCAGCTTTCCTGTAGCCCCTTCAGGTACTGGAAGGCCCCTCCTCCCTGGAGCCTTCTCTTCTCCAGGCTGAACAGCCCCAACTCTCTCAGCCTGTCTTCAGAGCAGAGGTGCGCCAGGCCTCTGATCATCTTCACAGCCCTTCTCTGAACCCGTTCCAACAGCTCCATGTCTTTCCTGTGTTGAGGGCACCAGAGCTGTACACAGAACTCCAGGTGGGGTCTCACCAGAGCAGAGTAGAGGGGCAGAATCACCTCCCTGGCCCTGCTGGCCACACTTCTTTTGATGCAGCCCAGGATGCAGTTGCTCTCTGAGCTCCAGCACACACTGGTGGCTCATGTAGAGCTTCTCATCAACTAACACCCCCAAGTCCTTCTCCTCAGGGCTGCTCTCCTGCCATTCTCCCCCGAGCCTGTGTTTGTTCCTGGAGTTGCACCGAACCAGGTGCAGGACCCTGCACTTGGCCTTGCTGAACTTCATGGGGTTGGCACTGGCCCACCTCTGCAGCCTGTCAAGGTCCCTCTGGATGGCATCCTTTCCCTCTAGGGTGTCAACCACACCACACAGCTTGGTGTCATCAGCAAACTTGCTGAGGATACACTCAGTCCCACTGTCCGTGTTTCCACAAAGATGTTAAACACCACTGGTCCCAATACTGACCCCTGAGGGACACCACTCGTCACCTGCCTCCATTTGGACACTGAAACATTGACCACCACTCTCTTGGTGTGGCCATCCAGTCAATCTCTTAACCACTGAGTGGTCCATCTGTCAAATCCATGCCTTGTCAGTTTGGAGACAAGGATGTCATGTGGGACAGTGTCAAATGCCTTGCACAAATCCAGGTAGATGACACCAGTTTGTCTGCCACCATCCACCATCCACCATCTCCGTTGCCTTGTCGTAGAAGGCCACCAGACTGGTCAGGCATGATTTGCCCTTAGTGAAGCCATGTTGGATGTCACCAGTCACCTCTTAATTTTCCATGTGCCTTAGCAGATTTTCCAGAAGGATCTGGTCCATGATCTTGCCAGGCACAGAGGTGAGACTGACCGGCCTGTAGTTCCCTGTCTCTTCCTCTTTCCCCTCTTTTAAAAATAGGTTTATCTTACTTTTTTTCCAATCAGCGGGAACCTCCACAGATGTTTACAAGCTTGTTTTGTTCAAGTCCTGATTCCCCACTCACAAGTATGAACGTGACCCTTTCTTTGGGTCTCATGTCAGTCTTAGGAGACTTTCTGATGACTTACATTGCCTTGTATCAGATCCTTGTATCCTGCCTTGTATCCTGCTAGACCATATAAACCATGTTGAATCATGTCTTCCCATTACTTAGCATGTTGTAATGTTTCATGAATTTTTTGCACACAACAGTGGCACTGTACCATCTGCAAGAAAAGAGCTGTTGGTACCATAATCAGATGCCTCCCAAACAAATACAATTGAATTAATATTTTAATGAGGGGTTTACCTGCAGTAGCTGGAAATCAGAGATGCTTCCTAATCCCCATGTCAATGGAGTAACTGTCTCTGACTGTTCATATTATTATTAAGTCTGGAGCCCCTTATTATCTCCAGAGAGCCATGAGCATGCATGTTCACACCACGAGTTCTCCTTCCCCTGCACTGTCAGGGGATACACAAGCTGTAAGAGTAGGTTGGCTTTGTGCAGCCCAACAACCACTAACCAACTAGTCTCAAAAAAAAATATCTATGCAGTTACATGTGGCCCATAGAATTAATGCTTCATCATCCAAATTTAATGAGCTTATAAAATAAAAGTAGCCAGTTAAAAAAGTGTCAAAGACAAATAACAGGTCAGAATTTGCTCTCCTTACTCCCACACAATGAAAAGTTGCAATCACTATTCTTAAACATGTCAGTGCTGTTAAATTCCTGTGGATTAAATTGCTTTTAATTTGGCTTTAGATATTTATGTACTGTTTTCTGAGTAGTGCCATGCTGATTCACTCTGTAGTAAGAGCAGAGCCAATCATGGACCTGGTATTTCTGTTAGAAATTCTTGAACTTAGTGATGGATTTTGCAGATATTTATCTGTTAAGATGTGTATGGAAGTGCATGTGTGGCTGCTGAAACTTTATTCTACTTAATTACAGCCTTTCTCAAAGAATAGAAAAATTGTTCTGATGAACTAAAAAAGGATAAAGTAACTTCTATGGCTATTGTAAAATTTCAGCATCTTAAATACAGCAGCTGGTTTATTTCAATCAGTTTATTCTGAATTACTTTTAAAAAGGCTCCAGCCATGAACTATTCCCTGCAGCCTTATTACGAATCCTATAATATTACTTCAAAGGAGCAAAAATGTTTCACCTCCTCAGATCCTCTCCTTTTGCCTTCTTTGGCTAGGCCCTTTTTATTTTTTTGCTACCTTTAGGGCAATTCATGCTGTTAAAATGAAAATGTAAATTATTATGTTTGCACAGAATGAGCTGTAAAGTAGTACAGCTTAACACATGTGCATGTGTTTATTATCTGTTTTTCATGACAGAACCCAGTTACTATACAGGCTGCCCTTAATTATTGGTGTGAAGGGATTATTCTCCTTGCAGTCACCATCACCTGATCCTGGGAACCTCTGGGGTCAGCATTAAAAATCTGCAGCTAAAAACCCCACAGTGCAGAAGCTTTTAATTGTTGTTATTTTTATTGGGGCTGTGAGGGAGCCTGTAATGTACATTCAGCATGGACGGAAAGGAGCATTTACAAGATTTTTAACCAACAGCAATATACAGCCAATTACTTTTTGGTTTACTTGCAAGTAATTCTGTAATCATCAGGCCCTTGAAGGAAACACAGTCGGCATTTAAAGCCATGCACAGGCAGCTGTTGTATTAAAGAGCATGGCTCTTAGTTTGCATTGTTTTCGAGGCAATTAGCTTGGGAACTCGGTTTTATCATTTCTTTGTCAATTCCGAGGCCAATAAATCTCCATAAAACTGATTATGTATTTTTTTATATATGTTGGGATTTGTTTGACAAAACAATGGTGTGCTCTAACTAATGATCCAAAAGTATTTTTTCCCATCTGTGTAACCCCAACAAAAAAGGTTTAACTATTCTAGCAGCCAACAAATTGATGCCATATAATAATGCTAAGCTGGAAAGGATAACTCTGAGTGGGTTAAGGCAGTGTTTGTAGGAGGAGTTAATAACTTTTACAACACCAAGTAAAGTTATGAAAAGCTAGAATACATGTTCAGGAATACAGGTTTTGTGTCAAAAGCAGAAAACTTCAAGCTGGATGTAACGGTTATTTCACTTTTGGTTAACAAAACATCTTTGTGTTCTAAGATTAATACAGAGGCAGGCACACAAGGAACCAGGTACAAGCACAAGCAGGGCTTTGAGCCAAGGAGGGAGAATGAGGCTGTGCTTTGCCTTCAGCTTCTTTCCTGCAGAGGAAGGTTGGGAGTGATAATATATTCCTCCCACTGCCAGCGCTGCTGGAGGAAGAGATGTGGAAAGTTTGAAACTGCCCCTTAAGAAGTTCCTTCAGTTGAATTAGTGCTTGCCCCAGGCAAACAGAACAATCCCTGGCTAGGAAACTATAGAGGGGGCCAAAATAATAACATGGACTGTCTGAGCAGTAGAGCTTATTAATAATAAGAGCAACTGACTGCCATCATACCTGCTAATAGAGGGATCGGGGCAGAAGTTCATTTCTACATGTATAAACTTCTTTTTGTATGCATCTTGTTGGAGTACTCGGAAAAAAAAGTTTGAGTTAATGTGTATTTCTTAAAATGTTTCCAAGAACTTCTCAGGTTGACTGTAGCATTGAACACATTTTTTTTTTCCTTCCCTCTTTGTTGTTACCATGAAAGGGACAATGTAAAGCAGGACCTAAACGTAGCAAGCTGGGAGGACTGGATACTACTTGAAAAGGTGTTAAATATGGCAAGTGCAGATACATTTAAAATTTGTTTTCAAATTTCTATGCAATAACTACATTAGTGTCTCTGGTTTCACTCCATATTAGGATTCCCGAAGACCCATCAAAAGCAGTTTGATTTGAAGAAGCAGTATTCTGTTTTCTTCTATTGATTTTATTGCTATTGTCTCATGAGCTTCCTTTAGAAGGATTAATTAACTCTAACTAACATTTTCTCTCTGAATTTGTTTTTACACAGTAAAGCTCCCAGGCCTGAGAACTTACGTAGATCCACATACATATGAGGATCCCAATCAAGCTGTGCATGAATTTGCCAAGGAACTAGATGCTTCTAATATATCCATTGATAAAGTAGTTGGAGCAGGTAATGACCATCAGATATATTGAACTAAAGATAGTTTTTTTCTCTAAATACTGTTTTACGTCTTTGGGTTTGTACTGGAAAGGACTGGAAAGAAAATGTTCGAAAGACTTAAAATTAGTAGGTCATATTTAAAGCCAACTCAGGTGCAAATGAAAAGTTAAGGGCACAAAGTTCTGTTTTTTTCCCCCAAAGAAAGCAGATAACAAGACAGTTTTTCAGAGGACACCTGTCAGCCCACATTTGGACACAGCACTGTTGGTAGTGAAAAGAGAGTTGAGCATCACTTTTGCGTTTCTCTTTAAAATCTGTTAGCACAGAAGATGGTATCAACTGTAAAGATGTTTCCTTTTTTTCCCTGAAAAGGACTGTTGACTATTATGCCTTGAGTGAAACCACAAACTCATCTCATACGAGTCAGCACACATCTATCAGGCTGCAATGACCTCTGGTCATTGGATTGATTTTGGTCACTGCTTTGGATTTGAATTATCGATTTAGGAGGAAAGGGTTGTCTGTCTGATAACTGATTGTCTGAGTCATACAGACACCAGAGATTGTTGGGCTCACACAAAACAAACTGTTGAAATGGGTAGATTTTTTAGCGGAGCCAGATTATGGGACGTCTCATCACACTGAGTTACCCATGTTGCAATGTAGAATGTAGTTCCTGATAGGATGTGTGCTTGCTCATTGAAGTGAAGTGGCAGGTTGTTTTGTTAAGTCAGAAAATCACAGTGTCAGCTTCCCTGATAAATTAAAGCATTTGTGAGAAGTGCTAATAGATTTTTAATCCATTGAAAATTACTAGTTCTTTTGTATAGATCTTTTTCTTCTCTCTAAATGTACTATTTAAATTAAAATAATGAGATGTGAAAGAGATGGGCTCCTAGTGCACAGCAAAAGATTTTAATTTGGAAAACAATGTAAAATTGAGCTACTGTACTGGGTGCATCTTCTGATTCACCCAGCAAAAAGAAACAGTGTTTGTCTTCACTTAATGCAGTGACTCAACTGCTTGTATGAAACTGAGTTATTTTCTGCAAAGGTGTAATGTTTGTTCCTTGCTGATTTTAATTTTGCCCCACAAGAGTGCACTGTTCTCCATCATCTTCAGTCAAGGCAGCACATAATAGAGAATTAATATGAGGATAAAGAAGGGGCTTACTGCAAAGCCAAGTCCAAGAGCAGGATGTTTCCTTTCAAGACTTTCAGGAGCCTTCATTCACAAATGTAATCTTCTAAACTTGGGTTGTATGCAGTTTATGAATCTAGAAAACAAATTGATAAAAAATGATGATATGTCATATTTTGTAGCTCATTGTTCTGAGGTATTTTTTATCAGAATGCACATGAGAATGAGAAGTAAAATAAAATTTGGCAAATATAGCCTCTGAAAACAGAGTAAGTGTTTTCCAAGAGGCTTCAAAAAAGGAGTATCTCGTAAACGAGTCAGGTGGTTTAAAGTAAGTCCCTTCGCTTCCCTCCATTTCGGTGAAACTGACTGTAGGTTCCTGCAGGTCCTCTTGGACTCAAGATATAATAAAGCCATTTGTTGGATACCATGACTCAGATTCATGGAGCCTAAACTACATATGGCATTACATGTAGCATTTCCTAGAAGCAGTTGCCAGATATGCCAGCACAAAGGGCCAGGCAGGGAAGAACAGATGAAAATCAGACTACAGAGTGCTGGGAGCTGCCAAAATGCATCTGTAACACCACTTTACACTGCTGTCATGTTCAGCACATGATAGCTTTTGCATTCAGAGTGAGTGCCTCCGAAGCTGCTTCTGCAGGAACACTTCTTTCCTCCCCAAAAGCAGAAAGGCATTTCCTGTCTCTTACTTGAGTCAATGACTTATTTGAGTGGATGACTTGGTCTTTTCCTGCCCTTCTGCTTTACAAATGCAAGTGTGACTGAAATTATAAAAAGACAGTGATTTGAGAAGAAGGGATTCATTTAACTGCATTGAAGTGTGACGTAAGTAATGAGACCTTCAAGTCAGACAAGTAATCTTGATATTTTGAGGTACTTGTCCAAGAAGTTTTTCACAGCTTCAGCCAGAAGTCTCTGAGAATAAAGGGCAGCTTACATAGCTTTGAAAACATACCCAAATGCAATAAGGAAATACTCTTGTCCAAAAGAACCTCAAGAAAAACACAAGGGATTTTAGTGGCAAGCTAAGCATAAGAAAATTGAGCTCAGGAGCCACTTTTTCTGATATTTCTTTACAATAATTCTCTCTTTTAAAACAACCCACTTGTTTTTATAGATCCAGTTCAGCAAACCACTTAAGAAGTTTAAATCCAGTTGGATAGCAAGAGAGTATTTCAGATAGTACTTTCTTGATTTGAGATAGATTTAAGTATGTGCTTTGCGGGACAGGAAAACAAGCTTTTGCAAAGTCTAAAAGTGCATGTAGCATAGCGTCTTGCTGATAAAAGTATATCTAAAATTTAGGATCTACCTTTTCATGAACTTATTGTGAAAGTTTGCAGTGTCTCAGGGAGGAGAGCTTGTAGAACACTGCTGATGTTCATGAGGTGTACAAGACATTCAGCTTAGGTGTCTCTCCAACTGTGCTCAGTAGTACAATCATGATTTAAAACACAGCAAAGTAAAGGGAGTAGCTAATTTCACAGAGTCAGCTTTTACTTGTCCCCTGGGTCTAAATGCACAGCAAATGCCATTCACTGATGCACTGAGTAGCCAATTTAAAAAGAAATTAAGATTTCCAGAAGAGAGATCTTTATATTATGACCAGCCCTCCTAATAATATCTATTTGCTTTCCACATGTAAATAGACACATCAGTCTGCAAGCATGTTTGTGTGTGTAGCATAATTAAAAATAAACACTTCAGTCAGACTTTACATGAAAGGCAATCAACTTCATCTCTAAATCAGTGCCAGCTTTTCCACTCTCCAACTCAAACACAAGTCCTCATTCCTCCTAAATAGTAGTTGATGAGATCCAGTCCATTCCTTACTGGGTCCATATAATAATGATTTGCACAAAAAAGATGTCATGTTACTGCTATGGGTGTTGACCAGATAGACTTACAGCATCCATACTGCCCAGTATATGAAAGAACCAAAGGCAGCGTAGTTAGGCTGCTCAGCGATCTTCTTCCAGTGAAACTGTATTCAAAAAAAGTAAGCCCATTTTATATTCACAGTCAACAGTAAGCTCCATTGCTATGAAAGGTCCAACACTTAGTCTCTTGTACCATCCACTGGCCTAGAGACACTTGTGGAATCCAGTTATTCACCAAAGTTGTAAATTGTGCAGACATGGCTAAATGGGACTGTGTTGATGGACATTGGCTGTAACCTTGTCCTTCCTAAAAGTCAAACAAATACCAGTTACATGACTCTGGTCAGAAATGAAGGATTGATTGCTGGAGTCCTTGCTGAAATCATAGCTATGGTCTCCATTGACAGTAACTTAACAATAATTTTAAGAGTTCAGCTTGTTATAGCCTTTTAGACTGTTACAACATAGAGAAAAGGGAATGCAAAGCCAGACCCTAGAAGATTTTTTTCAAGCACTTTTTCTCCCTTCTGTTTTCAATATGTGCTTTGGTCTTCCTCTTTGTGGTGCTCTGTGACAATGTTGAGCTCGGGTAAACAGAGTTTGCTCTTAGTAAAGTATATGAGTCATTCTGGTTTCCAGAGGTTGAATATTTTTAATTGAGAAGTCTGAACAGAACTCAATACCCATCAGTTACTAGTAGAAGGTTTTACAGTTCATTTTCTTGAGCTGCTGCCTGTCTTTGCAGCCTAAAATACAAATAATGTTAGAAAAAATGAAAGTAATGTAGGAGCTGTTTTAGTAGTGTGTGTGTATATAAACATGCCCTGTTTTTAATACTTTTTGTTACTACATTATTAGCACAGTTATTACATTAATAGCCAAGAGGAGGAAGCAGCTCAGCAGCTGGTGATAAGATCTGATGACATTCACTTCTATGTTGTTGACTCAGATCTAGCCTGGGTTAGCAACAGAGAAAGGGCTTTGCCCTATGACATATTTGTTCAGGTTCTCTTATTAAATTGGCTGTCTAACAGAGAAATTTCAGAAAATAAAGCTGAAAAGTTGACCTCAAGAGGTCATTAAGTCCACACCCTTGCCCACAAGTGAACTTGTTAGGAACCGTTCTTGACAGATGCTCATTCTTCACAGTCTCCAAGATAAACGAGTTTATAGCCTCCCTAAAAAATCTTTAGTACCATTCAAGTGTCTTTACTGTAATTTGCAACTATTATTTGGTTTGCCTCTTCTGTATAGGAAAATGTATTTGTGCCACTTGCATTTAAAACAATAATGTTTATAAGCTTAAGCTATTGTCATGCCTTTCTCTTTTCATTCCTTCTGTATAAATAACACCAAATCGTTGAGCATTGAATGTGAAAACACATCCCTGACTTTTATGATTTTGGTCATTGTTATTACTCTCTTTATCATTCCTGAATCGTGGTGCCACAAATGGAATGTGGACTCTTATGCCAGCCATGCTGGTGGGAAATTAATGGAAGAATAATTTCAATTTGCAAATAAATGACCTGAATGTGACATCTAAAATGTATTCCTATGGTATCGGGTCTGATGTCAATGGTGAAGGGCTGTCGATCTATTGCACATTTCTGAGCATTAAATCTATGAAGAGCAACAGGATTTAAATTTGTCTATTAAAGATATCTTATTTCTAATGCTTTTGGTCATTTTTCATTTTCACAGATGTTGCTTAATGTAAACAATTAGCTGCAGACATAAAGAAAGAATCACTGCAGGCTAATGAGCTCCAAGAGCCTTAGCTCAGTACAGGCATAGTAATGCTGTTGCATTCAGGATTATTACACATTAAATTGGAAAAAGCTCATATGTAAGCAGTATAATCACTCTTTCCATTATGTTTCATTCAAAAATAAAAATTAAATTCCCAGTTAGCACAAAAATTATGCCAGCTAGATTTAGATTTGTAGGGTTTGTTTGTTTCCTAGCCAAACTTTCTATACAAGGCTGCTTGACAAAATATGGCACACGAGGGGCTATTTATATTCAGATCTCATGCATTTTGACAAGTGAACCTGAATGGTTGCGTACTGTTGGAAAATGAGTGTTAAAGCCCTCCAGCAATACTTTCTAGTTTCTTGAAGGAAAAATGAACAAACCACAAAACAAAACATAATTTTAGTCTATGTCCAGTAAAGTGTTTTCCTTGTGTTTAAGTATAAATAATCATATAGGGCAATTCTTGCCATCCTATTTCATGTATATTTTACCCATCCTCTGTTTTTATTGCATTTTTCATTATTCATGAAAACAAGGACACACAAAGTTGCTACGGTAATTTTAACTGGGATGTTGTATGTGCAGTATATTTTATCATATGAAATTTAAGATGGAGGACTGGATAGCTGGGAATCAAAAGATCAGTTGCTGCTCAAATGTTTTTTACGATACCAAAATATCCTTATATGCTTTATGCAATCATCAGTTAAATACAAATATTTTCAAGTGAGTTGTTGTTTTCTTCCAGTAATTTGTCAACTTATTTAAAACTCGCTGTTTCAAATAATAAGATAACTTTCCCTATGCACTCTTCTTGGATGTTACACAGCAAAGGATAAACCATGTTGTATAAAAGTAAACATGCAGTGATATCTGCAATTTTCTGTTTAGCCATGTCACTGACACGATATACAGTGAGCAGAGTATTCATGGTGGGCTGTTGGATCCTGTAGTCCCATAGTGACACTATATATTTGCATTATTAGATCCATCTGAATAACAGTAGAACAAAGATAATCTGTGTGGGTTTCTTTTTTCTTTACAGCTATCTAGGTAAATTCTTTGGTTAGGAATTATCTTTCTACTTTAATTGAAAAAAGTAAAATAAGTGGAACTGTACAATCTCTGGTTGAAATGAGAAGTGTAATGTTCACAAGAATGCAAGACTGTTCTGATGCTTCTGCATTAATTGTTTGTCTGAAAGTGCATAAACTGAAACAAGAAGGGAGTTTCCTATTGATGTTTATGCATTCCTCTGGTCTACAGTCATCTGAATATGTAGTGTAAATGAGTAACATTGTCCAGTTTGTCAGCTGGAGATCCAAAGCATGGAAATCTTAAGTAGCTGTCTAAAGGCCTCCTTTGGAGCTCCAGTCTGTGGCCCACCAGTAAACATCACACCCTAAACATCACACTTCCATGTGATGTCTTTTGCTGAACACTGTCATCTTTCTTAAATATCCATGAATTAACTGCATTTCCTCTTTTGTCATTTTTCTCACTCTTTTAGGGGAATTTGGAGAAGTGTGCAGTGGGCGCCTAAAGCTGCCGTCTAAAAAGGAAATTTCAGTGGCTATCAAAACCCTGAAAGTTGGCTACACAGAAAAACAGAGGAGGGACTTCCTGGGAGAAGCCAGCATCATGGGACAGTTTGACCACCCTAATATCATCCGATTAGAAGGAGTCGTCACTAAAAGTAAGATATGATGGGGGCATCTGTTTTGCATGGGGAATTTCACTGGAGGTCCCTTCTACCCTAAATTACTCTGTGATTCTATGTTCTTTCAAGGAAGAGCAAATGCAAATAAAAAACAAAATCATTCATGTTTATGCTCCACAAACCCTTCCAGAAATATTTATTCTATAAACCTGTTAATATGCACCAAATATCCTTCAAAAGAGATAACAGCAGATACACATAGCTTGGCTTTTGCAATGTATATTGTATTTCCTCAAAGGCAGGAACAAAAAAAAAACTACCCACATGCAAGCACCAGCTAAAACCCCAACACTGATGCATCCAAGGAGGAATGGTGTCGGAGGCGATTGCCTGCTGCACACCTACAGAAACTTCACTGTCTTGCTGCTCTTGGGCAACTGAAAACATACAAACAGTTCCCTGGGTTAATGAGATGTGAAAAATATCAGAAATAAAAAATGCTGCTCTTGGGCAACTGAAAACATACAAACATACATAACCCTGGGTTAATGAGATGTGAAAAATATCGGAAATAAAAATGATCTGCATTAAAAAAACGTAGAGAGCACATTCCAAAAGGAGCATTTCTGAAGAACAGTAGTACCTCGCAGTAATAAACTAGCAGGTTTAATAAACTCCAGAGCTACAAGCTGCTACAAAGTGGCCAACAGGCACTTGCTGATAATCTGTTAGGAGTCACGGAGTCTGATATCCTAAGGTTACCCAATTGAACTGAAACCGTATGTTCTGCTTTCAACTTAATCATTAGATTTTATCATTAGCAAAAATTAATGAACAGCCTACCTGGCTATAGCAACTGATACTAGTTTATTAATAAGTAAGTCCAGACTTTTTCTACATGTTTTTCATGCAGGGAAAATACTCCATGTGATAATCAGCATGTACCATTATGAGGCATTTTAAAGATTCTAGAGTTTATATCTCAATAAAAATCTAAAAAAATAAATAATAAAAATTGTAAGGCTTTAAACTGTCACTAGTAAAATTAACTGTATTTATTTGATTATATTTTTATTAATAGACATTTTCTACATCTACCATTCAGTATTTGTGTTATGGGTTTCTGGGTTTTTGTATAGCATGTTTGTGTCTCTGATAACAAATCACCTTCTCATTTTGAAACAAAAATATAACTGAAAAATCTATCCACACTGGGTACCTTCCTGGAAAAATAATGTATTTGAAGAACCCTCTCCAGCTCCAATTTTGTTAAGGAAGCAGCAAGTTGTAACACACGTTCCTGAACAGTGGTGTTGTTTTAGAGCTCCTACCCAGCTTTCCCATGGTAGCCACTGTAGCCTCCTTGAAGCCAATCAGATCCTGCATGCTCTTCTCCTTATGAGCAGCCAGTGAGATTTGGTGCTGAGGATGCTACCTCATTTAGGCTCTTGTTGCTTATGCTGCTGGTTGTCCCCTACCTGGAGGTGGAAAGACAGAAATAGTTAGTAGAAGAGAGAGGTTGCATGAAGTACTGAAACTGGCTTGTTCCATGAGACATAAATTCAGAGCCTTTCTGAATTCCCATTCCAGCGTAAGGTGATAAATTTAGTGATCAAAGTCCTGCAGTAGCTATTAGGTGGGAGATCAATAACTTCTTAGATTAGGTGTTCTTAAAAAAAAAAAAAAAAAGAAAATCACAAATGTCCTATAGATTTTTCAGGGGAGTGGAAAAAATTGGTAGGTTGATTCCTAGTTCATTCTTAAGGACTCTGCTGGCAAAGCAGCTCCTTGCTATTTCAGTGAACTGCTGGAAATGTGCAGAGAACCTCTCCAGTTAAACTGGGTAGAAGATACCAAATACTTTGTTGTTAAATAGGTGTTTCTATTGGTTTTAATGAATCTTGGGTTTAAAATTGCATCATTCAGGGTTTCACAAACATAGACAGGTGTGAAAGAATTTCTTAGCTTACTGCAATAAATTATATTAAATAAAAAACCCACAAGAATGTGTCTAAATTAACTAGTGAAAGGTGTGTAAAAACCTGTATGTTGTGAAATTACATAATTACAGTAATAATGTATTCTCTAGGTATGATTTGTGAAAGTCTGTTTTGCTAATTTATGTTATTCTTCAGCTTAGGTTTCACAGTCTCATTAGCAGAGGACTGCCACATCTGCCTGTGTAAATCCATGTTATCTCCTATTATTTAATGACACACACGTTGTACAGTCAGAATAATATTTGCAGTCCCAAAATTACTTGAAATGCCAACATTGGACTGTCGGCAGCTGAACTGAAATCTATTTTGTTACATTTTGTATTTCTGTGGCACTTGAGAAAATAATTTAATTGCTGTGCCTGCAGGAATTGGTGCACTGCTTTTGCATGTGCATTACTAAGTCTGTATTCTGTATAAGTGACTATTAGTAAGTTTGCTACTCAGCTGTATTCACAGCAGAGTGCTATTTGTTTCTGGGGGGCTGGTAATGCCAGCTGCCTATCACATTTAAGTATGAGAGAGCAAGAAATGAGTATTCCCAGATGAGGTCAATAAAAGCCTCAGGGATACAACACCCTCTCCAGATAGCTAGAATACAGGAGTTATGAAAACTGTTCTGAAAGTATTTGTAATCATCTTGCTGGGTAAAATTATATGGCATAAATGCAAATAAAGATAATAATTTGTTTTCTTTAACATTCTGTAGGATGATAGAAGGACAAGAAGGTTGTGGGGTTTGCTTTTTTAAGATCAAACCAATATACTGTAATAACTAATTAGCAGGTATTCATGTATTTTAATGATCGCAATTAAATCACACTCAAAAGCTTTAGTTTATGTACATTCAGTTAAGAGTCTTCGGAGTAATTGCTGGATTGCTCTCAGTACAGGGAATCCATGATAAACAGGCAAGATGACTTTTTCTTCATTAACCAAATTCTTTTTGACAGGTGGCCCTTAGCAATAATCTAGCTTTTTTCATACTAAGCAACTCCTAGTAAACTGCAATTGTTGTTATCCCTATAACAGGACCATTTGGCATGAGAAGCCCTAAAGCTGAGGTGGCTGTGGCCTGCCAGTGGGACAGCCCAGCAGCAGTAATGAAAAAGGTTCACCCATCAGATAAGACTTCGATCCTTTCCTTCAATGCAGTAATTTCCCTGCTTCACTTGGATTCCTGTTCTGTGCTTTCCTGCTACGCTGGTCTCCTGGGTGCACTGTAGGCAGTAGTCTTAATAACCAGCGCACATGTTCTGCTTAGTTTACTAATAATTTACAGCAATTTGTAGCCTGTTAGTGTAATAAATTTCAGCAACACTGTTGACACAAGTTGTTATCATGTATAAACGGCTGTGCTTTGATAAATGAATGCAGAATGTTCTTTTAAAAGTGTGCCATGTTGCTTCAGAGCATGTGTTTCTTATTATGGACAGGTTTCCAAGTGAACCAGAGTGAAACCCTGCAGCTGGGGCTTTCTCAGTATAGGTGAGAAAGGCAGGAAGATACTCTCTTAATAATTTGAAAGACCTATCTTCTTGATCTAATTTCAGTCTCCTGGTGTGTCATAAAATTGACTGTGTTTAAACAGAAACCAGTGTCCTGGTTTCAAAGTGCATGGTTTTATCATAGGAAGTTTTGGATAGTCCCATTGGTGCACTGCTTTTTACTTGAAAGATCTTGCAGCGTTTTCAGTGCATTATCAGAAATGCCTTTGGATTAACGTTACACACACTCTGTAAAGCTAGGTACTTTTCCTTGCACTGCTTATGTCTTGCTAACAAGAGTAAGCAAGTAGCAAGTTGTTGGTGTTGGGGTTTTGGTTTTTTTTAAGGTTTCGCATTATTAGGTCTTTTATCTGTACCATATCCTATATAATTCAAGATTAATGTTTTGGATAAAGAGGTTGCTCCTGCTAGTTAATGGATGACAGAGTCAATTACCCAGTAGTGTGACTCCCACAGTATAGCACATCATTTGCACAGCAGAAAGAAGATATTTTAACCCATAAATCTATGCAAAGAGGACACAGATTTTTCTTCTCATTTTATTAAACTCATAGAAACCAGTATTTCTCTTCTAAGACTCTTTATTTGGTAGAAGTTGTATTTTCAGAAAAAAAAAAAAAAACAGAAAAGGAGTTGTTATAATTTACTTTGCTTTCTAATAGCTTTCTTGCTTTTAATCATACTGGGTACCTCTTTAAAGCCTCATGCTGTTCAATTAAAAGCTAAAATATCACCATGCCGCCTGTACAATATGCAGGCCTTTTTCAAGCTTTTATGGTCAGATGCCTTCCTTTATTATATGTGAAATAATAATTCATCTCCATAAATAACTTCAAGCTCTTACCCACCTTTCTCTCTACCGCAAAGAAAAAATAAACAAAGCTTTAGAAAATATTATTAAATAATAAAATCCATATGATGGTAAAATATTAGCAGGGCAATGACCTTTGTCTGGAAACTTCACCATAATCTCATTAATTTTTGCATTCATTTCTCTTCAACATGTCAGAGTTGCATGTAAAATCTTGGTTATGTTACAAATACCTTAGGGTTGATAGAATGGTTTCAAAAACTGATCTGAATCTGCATGGACAAGTTTTGAAAGATGTTAGAGGATTTTCAAGGATGCAGGGCTGTTCCTTTAGAGCATGTTTCTGCCCTGTGGATGCAATGTGTTTGGCCTCCAGCTACATTGCTCCTGGCAGAAGGGGAGGTTCATGTTCTCAGTGATCCCACTCCAGAGTGAGACAGGACCACTTGGAAAGAGGGCTGACCCCCAGCAGTGGAAGGTGGCCATGTTACAGCTCTGCTTTTCTTTCCAGTGCCCTGGGTTACTTTTATTCTGCACTTTCAACTCCATCTCTGTTCTCAGCCCATTGTTTTCCTCGGCTTATGCTAGGACAATACTGAAGTGCTACAACTGAAATGCATTGCAAATACCATCCTGAAGTAGAAGGGTTTTTGCTGTGGCCTCCAAATATGCTATTTAATCTCCCCCTTACTGAAGTACTGGAGGAACATATTGACTGTACCCATGTGGTAGAGCACTGCTTCACAGTCCTTGCACCTCTATTGTGCAGACCAGGGCACCTTGGAAGAAACTGCAACCTTGTCCACAGTCAGGGCCCACTTCCCTTCCTTTGGAAACCTGGGGGCAATTGCATGGCAGAATACGCCAACTTCATTGCACAAATACAACAGTTATATGACAGATTATATTCAGTTGTGAAGGATGAGACACTGTATACTGAAAATGCAGGATACTTTATTTTGTGTCTTGGGACTCCAGCTGCTCAAAATTGTATTTCTGTTGATGTCAGTGAAATCACAATTATGTTGTGGACAGCTGGTTTTGCCCACGCATCTTTTGCTTTCTTTCTGCAATGTAAAATTATCCATTGGATTTGGAAGATTTGGGCATGTTCCTGAAATGCCAGTTTTTACTGATTATTATGTATTAGTTTTAAATGTCTGACCTCTGTGATATATTTGCAGGTAAACCAGTAATGATTGTTACTGAATATATGGAAAATGGTTCCTTGGACAGCTTCCTACGAGTAAGTGTGGTAGGGAACTACATGGTACAGGAATGTTCAAGAAAGCTCTTGTTCTGAATTTGTTATGAATTTTCTGCCACTCTGATTCATCATCAGCTCTTGTTGCTTGGTATTTCATTTTTTTTTCATTTGGGTTTATGTGCATTGTGATCTGCTTAGAAAGCCAGGTAGGAATCTGCCGGTCCATTTCCACTGCTTACAGTATTATTCCAAAATTAAGAACCTTTTCGGTTTATTAGTATGTCACACCAGTAAAGAAAAACAAAAAAAATAACAACATAGCACACAAAAATGGAAATAATCTTTCTTGAATTACTTGAATTACTTGGCTTGAATTACTACTGAAATACCATTATGCTTATTGGTTGGCAACCTGAATGTCTTAACAAGAGATTTCCAAAGTGAACTGTTTTGTGGAAATTTTATCAGTAAACCAATAGAACTGACCAAGACCCATTTCCATAAATCTGAAAAGTTTAGGGAATAACCCCATACCTGAGGGTGTTTGAAAAGTGTTGCTAGCACACTTTATTTGCCTGTTTTCTTTCTCCTTAGACATACTGATACCATTGTTGATTTATCTTTGCGTTCTGACAAAGTTGGTAGCGAGCCTAAAAAAATTTGAGCGCTCCCTGTGTCACCAAGATTTACTTGTGGCAAAACAAGAAGTGTAGCAGAAATGAAATCCCATCTGAGGGGAAACGCTAGTTTAATTTTAATTTGTTAGGGCAAACTTAGCTGTGGCTGGGAGACTGCTTTGGTTCTGCCATGGTTGAATGACATTATCCCCCAAATTCATGACACTGAACTAGATGTTTAACCCCAAAAAGGGATATGTTGTCAACCTTAGTTTCAGTATGTATATATATGTTATGATGTCCACTGGAGCATGTAAAATACATATAAATAATGTGTCAGTATATCTGAATGAAATATATCTGTACTGAACTGCATGTATTTTGTTTAGGCTAAAAATCCTTCAAGAAAGCTTGGAGGAAAGGAGAATAATTTCTGACTCTACAAAACAGTTTTTCAGCCTGTTCCTTTAAGTGTTTTGTTGTTGGTTTGGTTTGGTTTATCACAGGCAACCCAGGCAAAGTAACTTTTTTGTAAATCCTTTTAAAAACTATTTTCATTTCCTTCTCCCTTGAAAAGCTATGTCAGCATCTCATTCCTTTCATTGTTAGAAACTTTCTGTTTTCTAGCTAATTCTTCTCCAGGGTCTATGTAGATCCTCTTGTGTTGGCCCTAGTTAAAGAAGGTTTCATAACAGGGAACTGCTAAGAGTCTTTTATAATAATTAATTTCTTCATGAAGGGGAATTCTGAGAGGCTTTTTAAGCATCTGTGGTGCCATATATTTGTAATGTTTACAGTGCTAATGTCACCCCTAAGTATATTAATCAAAACTGAAATTAATCCAATCAGTCTTGCAGACCAATCTGTGTGAGCTCATGCCACATGACAGAGCCAGCTCCCATGTAGTTAATAAAATTCTGAAAGAAGCAGCAGGAAAAGCTGGAGAGCTGCCCATGATGATACATTTACAGCACTTGGGGATTCATTCAAAAGCTGCACTAAAATGTACTGTTGTCCTGTCTGCTATGTATCTATATATCAATATCAAAGTTAGATGCTAACAAACAGCATTAGTAAGAGCTTGGAGATTTAGAACATGTGTCTAGAAATAGACAATTAGAAATATATGCAACTAGTAGATTCTAGGCTAGGTCACAGTTTATTTAAGTGATTTTATTTTTCTGAAGTTGAGGAAAGTTCTGAGGAATGAGTTCAAACTTACTGGAATTTGAAAGCCACGGAATCAGATCAGTATTTAATTTTGTTAGAAAAAAATGCTTGTGTAACAGAAAACTTTCGTTAGTCCATTGGGCAAAACTGGAATTTTCACTAACAATTTCTGTGGCCTTTAAGGGAAGCTGGACACCTGTGTCCCCAATGTCCCGCCACTCCAGTCTCATGAGCACACACAATATGGATTTATGTGCCACTTTCACATAGGTCCTATCTAGGAAATTAGAATTCTGATGACAAGAGGAACAGGAAAAAATTAATTTTTATCTGAATTGAAAAACTGTCCCCTTCTGACAGCTGACTGGGAGATTATCCTCTGCAGATCAAAGTAGTTCCACATGTGGCATTTAAATCATGACCCTGACTCACAGGCTCTTCAATTGAGGAGCTTCCAGGGTTTTTTTTCAAACATTCTGTGCAAGCAGGGACATGATCAATCTCTGAAATGACTTTTCAAATGTTTTGCAGAAACATGATGCCCAGTTCACAGTCATTCAGCTGGTAGGCATGCTTCGAGGGATCGCATCTGGCATGAAGTATTTGTCAGATATGGGTTACGTCCATCGAGATCTAGCTGCTCGTAATATCCTCATCAATAGTAACTTGGTATGCAAAGTCTCAGATTTTGGTCTCTCTCGTGTACTGGAAGATGACCCAGAAGCTGCTTATACTACAAGGGTGAGTTTCTGTGTTTGTGTATCCTCTTAAAATTCTTGTTGGTTGTGACAAAGTTAGACTGAAATCTGAGGAAGTCCCTGAGGCTTCTACTCTGTTGCAGAGACCATCCAGTCTTGCATGCTCAGAGATGTTCAATAAACCATAAATTCATCACAGCTGTTTTAAAACTCATGTCTCAGAGAAGACAGAAGGCAAAAAAATATGGTGTCTGTTGGTAGATTATTTTTCTTTAAGTACACCAAATTCATAGTTCAGTTTTTTTCTGGTGGGCTTGTGAAGGAGTGACTACCACAAGTAAGGACTGAGTTGGTTTGGCACATGATAACATAAGACTTCATGTATGATTTGAGCATCTTTTGTTACAGCACTGATTTAGCTGCCACCCAGTTAAAAAAAAATCTTATATAGCAATATTTTTTTATTTGGTTGGTTGGTTTTTTTACCTTCTTTTGTCTTTTAGTATGAAGGGATGTATACATCTGACTGGAGCATACTGATACCACAGTTCTGCAAGGGTGTATCAGTTATACCTGCTCTGCACCCCTAACAGAGTAAAACAAAATTTAAAAAAATCTTGCCTAACAGTGTAATAAACCTTCTTTGTTTTCTCCTTCTTATATCATATGTACAAAGTAGTACTTGTCTTTTGAAGATGTAATTATATCAAGAAGACTTAACTCTGACTGTTTTGTCCTGAGACAAGGAAGCTTTTATCAGATAGGAGATTGCCCATAGTGTTATCTGCTGCTTGTTTCTTTAATGGATTTCATCCCGCCTGAGAAGCTACCTGAAAGCTGCTCTGTTGGCTTTAGAACCTTAGAAAAGCCACAGTGTCTTCTAAGTACAGCTGTGCTGCACTTCTTGTTATCACTTGATTAACGCTTCTGGTTTATTGTGGAGACATTCAAAGCAGACATTTAGCTTTGTGTATGTAGATATTACACTGGAATGCCTGTGTGTTTGCTTTAATCCTATTGTGATTGAATGTTATTAACTTTAGAAAAAATGATATTTTTCTCCAGTATCTTAGTTATGTGTAATTTGCAGTGATGCCTAGTAATCATCTCCTCTTCACTGTACAAACCAGATTAGAGTAGAACATATCAGCAAAATCTTAATGTGGGTTTTCCAGGGCTTCCTTCATTCCTGATCACTGACAGGAGCAATCAATTATTGTGGTAGTTTGCATGCTACCTTCATCATGACTGAAATGAAATAACCTGTGACAAATGAGTAAAGAAATCCTAGCTGTTTTCTTATGCATTATATATACATTAGATACACATGTGTTTATATATATATATTTATCAATCATAACTTCATAACTTACCAGGCATAAAGACTCTATTCTTTACTTGACCTTTCAGTGCTTTCTTTGACCTCTGATAAGCTCTGGCATGTTGTTAGAAATATGCAATATATACTGCTTTAGGAAACTGTCTGCAGAGGTCTCTCATGGTTAGTATAAAGTGATATTAGTAGGAGAAAGCAGTTTTCATGCTCAGTATAGGTACAGCATTCATAACTAAATATTAATATAATGCAAGAGTCCCTCAAGAGGAAATTGTCTGTAGTTCAGCCAGAGCCATATTGCCTTGTCCAATATGCTTGTCTGCCCTCTTCTTAAGAACTACTGTGAAAGTAATAGGTGTTAGTGTTTCTGAGGTAAACAGTTTTAGGTACACTATTTATCTAGCCTCATATTTAACCTCTCTCCCCCAGAATGTGTGCTTGCAAGGTAAGGTAGTTGCTCTGTGTCCTACCACCGCTGCCCATAGGCAGGTGATCAATCTCCCCTTTAAAGCAGCTGTTTACATGCGTGGAGATTGCTGTTCTCTTCACAATCATTCCTCCTTTCTTTAATTTTATAAGCAATTTTCTCCAGACTTACTTACTCCTCTTTGTGGTCTCCTTCAGATTCTTTTCAACTCAGCTACATTTCCTTAAATGTGATACCCCAAATGGAATACTAATCCCCAGCACCAAGCATAGTATATTTATCTTATGTGTCTTATACGTGCCCTTTGTGTTAATATCTCTATGGTTGAGAAGTCTCTATGTCTCCTTCCAGTACGGTTTTTCCACATGGTTGGCTCATGTTCTCCTCAGACACATACCTCTGCCATGCTTCAAAGTTCAGTTCTTTTATTCCAAAATTCAACTAGACATGCAAACTAATCTATTGTTTAGTAATGGCATTTTGTGGAGTCACATAAAGAGTTGAAGAAACATGTATGTCCTAGTTGAAAAAGTTGTATGAGGAGGAAAAGTAACTCCCCATCAAACAGCATACAGCTTTATAAGGGAAACGTGCTTCCCTGAAAGTGAAGTGATTGTCACTCACTTATATGTGTGAGTGAGCTAGGACAAGCCGTGGTTCACAGGGCATCAGTGCCTTCTGGACAGTGTTACATGTGATTTTCCTATGGCCAACTGCAGTGGTGATTTATTTTTTTATTTCTTCCTCTTCTTTTGCGACCTATTTTCTAAGCCTACCTGCCTATTTACATTTAGATAGTAAAATCGGATGGAAATAAACTGTTTTGTAAAGCGTAATCATATGTGTTCATTAAACTCCATCTGTTATTTATGGTGTGTATGCAAACTGCTGCAGGAACCCACCCAGATAATTAAAACCTTCAAATACAAACTAGGGCAAATCTATTTTTCTTCAGAAGTAGTGGCTGAATATGCTTCTGCCACATCTTGACTGTAAGAGAAGGAGGAGACTATTTGCTGTTCATCTTTTTGCTCAAGTTTCCCTTGAAGTGAATCTTGTGTACAGGTCCAGGTAGTGTGTCCTTGGGATGTTTGATCCCTATCTTCAACAACTGAGGACCATGATTATGAAAAAGAGCTCCAGGGCAGGTCATGTTCTTGTTTCTTAGTCATGTCACAAAACCCAGGACTATTTCCTTAGTGATTCCTAATTCATATAATTGTCATGCAAGCATGAATTATATAACAAAACCAAGGCAAAATCTGTGCCACTTTTAAAAATAATAGGATCATCCCAAACAATTTGTGCCTTTACAACTAAAGGATAAGAACTACTCAATAGGATCTTTGAAAAGACAAAAAAAAAAAGATCCAATTTATAACTACAATTCCAAACATTCAAACAGTAAAGAGTGTGCATTATATAAACGGGTACAGACTTTTACCTTCCCTCCACCTCTTTCCACTCCCAGTTCTCCATTTAGTATCAGAGGTACTAAGGAAATTTATAGAGTTAGCTGAAAAAATAGGTATTTTATCTAGTTACCCTCCTCTTCCACACATATTTTCTGCCCCTAAACATCAAAGTCTCAGAATGGTTCCATTGCATTAATTCATAACTGCAGTTTGGGATTGGTCCACCTCCAAGAAGCCCAGTTGGCCCTTCAGGCTTTCAATACATACCACTGACTGGGTGAAATCTTACACTGTTCTGTTCTCAGAAACTGTTTCTGAAGCTTTGCATAAAGGTTATAGACATGTATCCTTTTATATATCAATAATATGTGTATTCCTTTATATATCAGAACATAATCCTGCTATATGTTCGTGCTATTGTACTAGAGCTCAATGCTAAGATCACAGGTGCATATATGAAATACAGGCAACCAGAAGCTGTAAGAAAACTTTGCTACCTGACAGGGTAATTTTTTACGTCCTGAATTATTGTCCATGAATCAATACCACAAAAGGCCTTTGGCAGCCTGTGGTCTGCCTGCTTACAGAAGCAGAAGCCAGCATGTGAGTCAGGCTGATTGAATGTTTGGATTTTTTTTTTTTTTTTTACTGAGCCTTTGTGCCAGAGGGAACGTAATGTAATTATCTACATTCTCCATACCTATTCGCTTCTAATTGAAAGGCCAAGATTGTATTAAAATTGTCATTGTCAAATTGATCCTTTTTATTCTTATTATTTCTAGATGTCTGTGGGTGGACTAATGACACGATATGAAGTGGAAGTAAATTTAACCTTCACACATGTAGAGGGACTGTAATTATGTCTCTTAGAGGCATAATATTTGGGTAGTCAGTAGGTGAACTTTGACTATATAAATACATAGTTAGATACTTCACATGTTTGTTGCATTTCAATGTAAAACACAGTCCCGTCATTATATTTCCATGGATAATTTCTTATAAATCTATATAACTTTAAAAAATACTGTTCTTGGACTGCAAGAATTTGGTAGCCAGTGCCCCCAGGCAGCAGTGCCAGAGCTAGGAGGGCAAGGCAAGGTGCTGCACCTCTATGTGCCAGAGGGAAGGCCATGTGGGTCCTTTCTGCTACGCACATGTTATTGCAGCTGGTGCTTGACAGAACTTGTTCTGGTTCGTTCATTCCCTACTTATGCAAAAAACACAATAATACAGTCTGAGTGTATTGAAGGGTATGGTAAAGAAAGAAATAAAACCGAAAAAATTCTCTTGCCTGATAGGCACTCAGAAAGAAGCAATGTTCAGTTTTCATTTGCCACACAAGGAGATAATTTCAAGAAAAAATATTCATTAGTAAGGGATGAACAAGTAGTATCAGGTAATTTTCAGGTGCTTAAGAGGGTAAGTGAGACTCATCTCATTCACATTAAACCATCTTGTTCTGTACCAGTAAGCTATCTCCTAGCCTAAGTCATCATGTAATTAATTAATGTCAGGCTTTTACCTTCAGGTTTTCCAGCAAAGTTCTAGTAATTCTGTTAGAATCCATTTTTCTTGATTCTCCTCTCCCCATGCCTGTGGCTTTTGTGCCTATGGCAGTCACCCTGTAACAGATTATAAATCAGAATATTGGAATGAGTTGTGAAGGCCTGGAAACAGGTGCCTTGTGCTGGAGCGCCAGACATGCTAGAAATAAATGGAGGACTTCATCAACTTTAGATGAATTATGCTGAACAGCCAGATACTGTAGGAATCACAGCCCAATCCAGAGCAGATAAAACTGTTTGGTTACTGTTGGGGGCTCACTAATTTCAAACCCTGAAAGTGGTTCTCTGACCTAGACTGCCTGGGATTTTGAGCTGCAATAACAAACTCCTACAATTTCTAACACTAATATTTTCTTTCTACTCAAATTCAGGCAGCTTATCTGGGTTTGTGAGCATGCCCTTAAAGGGACACCGTGACAAAAATATATGCAATCCATGTTTATCTTCAGAAAATTATCAGTAAATATATTTCCAATAGTTAGTGATGCACACCTACATGAATGTTCTGTATAAGCCTTTGTCAAATAGATTTGGGCAAACCTTTTTCCTAGGCATATCTATAAGGATTTTTCATTTAGCACATTTGTCTTGCATGTTCATTCCCGATACTACTAATTTTGAAGGGTAGGAGCCCAGTAATGATAGCCCATAATATTAGAGTATCAGATTTTCCAGTGGAGTATAAGCAATAGACATAGCAGATAAAGTTGAGATTAAAATGCATGAAAGCCTAATAGACATACAATATATAATTAAAAACAAAACACAAATATAAGGTATCTTAGCCCTTTCATCATAGCAGTTACAGAGCAGTTATTATACTCATTTTAAATACTAGGACACGTGGGAAAAGGGAAGAAAAAACAAGAGACGAGTAAAGAAACAAGTATGGGAGCTTAGTTTTCCAAGCTCCAACTAGCAGCTCTAGGAGGAAGTGTTTGGATTCATTTATGTGAAGGTAAATTATGTAAGATGTCTTTGACCCTGGCAAAGAGTATTGCAAAGGATATCTTGATTTCTAGCAAAGCAGAAAATTGAAGAGCTGATTTGTGCTCAGATGAGATGTGTATTTCTCAAAAATGGTGGAAGCTAATTGGGATTTTTTTAATGCTGAACGATCATGGCTTTTTAATTTCAAAATAGACTATTTGAATTACAGCAAGTCTTATAGTTTTCAAAGGTAATAGCAGTAGAAAACCATGCATTTCGATTGATACAATTCTTCATATTTTCTGCATATATTGATATTTGGACATCTGCTAAAATATGCATGTTGCATAAACCTTTGGGGGGAATTATTTTTGTGTTAAAATGCTTAATTGTCTGAAAAATATTTTCCAGAAATTTTTTTTTTCTGTTCTTGCTCTTAAATTATTTTAAAAATGAGTAAACAAAATAATCTTTTAAATACAAATATAAGATTGACATGTTAATGAAAAACTGAGAAGCCGAATAGCAAAATTGTAGTTTTATACTCGATTCAGTGGCATTTGATTTCTTTTTTAGCTACATTTTAATTTTATTCTTGTTTATTGTAATGCTACAGGTAGCTGTAGGCTTGTATGAGTTTACAACTGAGATATAGCGAATAAAATTTATTTACTTACACTAGAATCTTCTGGATAATGTGCCTTCGTTTTTCACTAAAATAAACAAAGCCAGAAGAACTTTGTTTCATTGATTTTGTAATCTTCCTTAGCCTGTAGTAAAGCAGGCCCAAAATGTTAGGAGACTAATTAATGTCGTTTTGTGTAAATGTGTTTCTCCAATTGTATAAATGACTTTTCCATAAGATTATAAAGGTTAAGACTTTCTATCAAATGTGATGTTTCCTGCCCTTGCCTAAAGTGCTCGCATTCTAGTGATGAGCATGTTTTTTCCATGCGATATCAGGCAATTTTTTTTCTAGGGTTCAGTAAGAACTGCTTAATTTTCGTATTTTAACCTGAAATTTAAAAAGTGAACCTGAAGCCACCCACAAAAATTCAGATTTTTTACTGAGTAATATTCTGAAAACTCCAAAATTATGCTTCTGTGTTTCACAGAACCACCCATTATGCTGATGCAGGAAAAACAGCATACCTACTGTCTGCCTGAGGTCTTTCTTATGTGGCACGTTGTAAGTGGATGTTCTGCCATCCTTCTATTCAAAATGTAGCTAAATCAATTGCTGGAGAATGAGGCCCAGACTGGTTGTGTCTCCACGAGGTCACTGACAACACATAGCTCCCTATCTTAGCTTCTTTTGAATCAGATGGCACAGTCTCTTTCCCAACAGCACTGATGCTTCGGTGCACAAGGTGAAAGATCAGCAGAAGTGAGAGGAGCTTGGAACTCATCTGAGGTGGCAGCAAGTATCAGCAGTTCCCTCTTTTACATCTCCATCTGGCCAGAAATTTGAAACATTTCATTTCCAACCAACCACTAGTGTTGGTCTGGCTTGGTCCCTGCTGGACACGCTTGGCTGTGGGAGCACTGGCAGGGGGATGGAGCTCAGAAGACCCTACCAGCCAAGGAGCATTGTGGTGGCCCTCGTGCTTTGGCTCCAGCAGCCCCATGAGCTGCACATTCCTTTCCAGATCTAGGGCACAGGGTTGGGCTTAATCTGTAAAAGTTCTTCACAATTTGCATCTCAGGTAGCAAATTGTCCCAGCAGTTGAGAAAGTCTGGGGTGGGTGGGCACCCTGGGGGCAGGTCTGTGCAGGGAGGGCTGGCATCCTGGGCCTGCAGCCTCGGCTTTCCCCCTCTCACTACTGTGTGTAGGCAGCTCTCAGGCACCTCAGCCTTGCCAGCTTCTCTGTGAGTCTGCTCAGTTTTGCAGGCAACTTCTGAGCCTGTGGGGTGAGTGTCAGATGCTTAATTTGGAAGCTCTTTCCGTTCCTGGTGGTGGGTTTTTGTTTGTGTAAAGTTAAGGTGTGATATTCCCCCAGCATCAACGTTCTTTATTGGAAAACAAAGCTCACTCTGCTAGTATGTGTTGAAAAAAGGTTGAAAAAGTGGGATTGATTTCTTTAGCATCCCCACATTCAAAGGTGTAAGTGAATTTGTTGCGAAAATACTAGGACACAGGAGAGCTTCTCTTGTTTCTTGGCTGTGCCTTGGCCTCACTGACAGACCCTAGACACTTGTAAAGGGGATATAATATTGCTTGTCAGTAGAGTATTAGAAAATCAAAATTCTAATGTTCTTGGTACTGTTAAGGAGCCGCACTGGGAACTGTGAGTAAACTTATAATTACTAGAAAATGCAATGTACTTTTTTTGACTGGAGAACATTATCTTATATTTTTTCCAAGTGAGAGAGAGAAAGCAGGCTCACCACTCTGGCTTATGTGATGAAACAGGGGTTTCAAAAACTGAATTATTTATTTTCTGTGTCCTATTTGTTGGTCCGCAAGTACTGTCAAAATTTAGTGTTTGCCTAATTTTAAGGACTGTGTGTGAAATGGGAGTTTGTCTTTTGGTTAAGGCAAGGTGTCTGCTAAACAGGATGGGGTCCATAAACGCTGTATGTCAAGACAGCTTTTCTCTCTGACCTTTTCCAAGCCTCTAAGACATATCTAGTGACATTTTGGAGGTCTAAATTGTAGTGTGAGTCAGACCTGTCTACATTGCTTGTATTTAATCTAATTTGTGCAGTTTTAGCCATGACATTGCAGTTGTCTGGACTCTGGTGTATTTAGCTTGTATTTAAGCTTCTAATTAACAATAGTGTTCCCCTTTTCTGTTGTTAACCAAGCTAGTTAGTCCAAAGCTGGTGAGCATATGGCTACCCTCAGTGCAGGTACACTTTATGGAAGTGCAGGCAAAGTGTTAATATAATTACATGTTATGTCTTGCTGCTTATTCAGTGGAAATAAGTGCACTCCCTTCCTACTCAGGTTATTGTGACGTTATGTGCATGACTCTAATGTGGCTTGCAGAATTACCTCAAATGGCCAGTTTAGTGCAAAATCTTAAGAGTATATCCCTGTATGTCTTGTGCATCCCTGGAACTGCAAATAATATTTGCAGTTTTCTGCGTTCAAATATATTCACTTGAGAATTAGCTTAAGTAACAAGTTTTGCACTGGTATCTTTTAGAACTTTGTTTTCTCATGTGTGACTTGCAAATCAAAGTCTTATCTCTGTCAAAGCCAGCACCACTGAAAACTGTCCCTTTCTTCTAATTTGCATTGTGCAGAAACTCAGCCTGAGACTGCTTGTGTGCATTTTATTAATTTGATCTATGGCACCAAGCAGTGGCCATCATCAGAGATGTTTCCCTAGCTGCAATATTAATTGTAATGATAGCTTTAATTGTTTTAAATTGTACATCATTTAATGGTGGCTTGCTTCTCTTGTGACAGTAAAAAACCATTTAAGACCACTTCCCCAGGTGTCATTTTTGCACTCTTCCCTCTGCACAGATGACCCCCTCGGAATCTTGTCCTTCTGTGACTGTCTCTGAGAGCTTTGGAATGAGAAATTTACACACATGGTCACAGTCACTGCCTTGTGCAGTTGAAGGCTTGGCATTAATGAAACAGAGCAACATTGTGACCCCTCATTTTCCTTGAATGTCTTAGAAAACATGGGATGAAAACATGGTGAAACCATGCAGGTTTGCAATGCCTTACGAATAGCCAAATCCAGCCCTCTTGTGCCGTGCAAAGGGATCTAGGATGTAAGCAAGGACCTCATACTAGCTTCCTCATCCTTACTGCTGCTTGAGTGTCTTACCAGTTTCCAAACATTATAAAAACAATCAACTAAACTTAACTTACCACTCATTATTATCTGTGCATATTATGCTACACATACATATACTTTAGGTATGTTGTACAATGTATCTACAGCTCTAGTAGATTTTACACTGTGGTGGTTTACTCTGCATGATGTTCAAGATGCTTTCACAACAAATGACAATAACATTTTTCTTACACCGTTATAGTGATAATTCAGAATCTCCAATACAAAATAATAAATAATGCAAAATTATATTCATTGCATTACAGACAAATGGTCTGGTTTGTTTTGTTTTCCTCCTAGGGGGGCAAGATTCCTATCCGATGGACATCACCGGAAGCCATTGCATATCGGAAGTTCACATCAGCCAGTGATGCATGGAGCTATGGGATTGTTCTCTGGGAGGTGATGTCTTATGGAGAGAGACCATACTGGGAGATGTCCAACCAGGATGTGAGTATATTGTTATCTGAGTTATGTTCTCAAATGAAGGATCAAGCTGTGAAAGGAAGCGAAGCATAATGAAACCAGGTGGCTCTGAGTTTTTGACATTGACATTGAATAAGATGTAGAAATTAAACTCTCCAAATCCCCCTCATAAGTACTAATGAACTTAACAAAAAGCCAGCATCTTTATAGCAGGGTATTTTGGACCTCTGAAGGAACATATCAGAGAATTTTACCACGCTGGTGGTTTTCTATAGGATGATTCAAGCAATTCCACTGCAGTGAGGTAATTGCTTTTTACATTCCTGAGCTCTTTGTTAGAAAACCCTCCTGAACTTCTGTTGATCCCCTTTGGTTCCACTTGTATAATAATCTGTAGAAGTCTTCTGTAAATGTCAAATACACAGAATAAATTGTTCTCGGAGCTTGTGAAAAAGAGTTTAATGAAATCAAAATACTTCTGGAAATAATCAACGGATAAAACTGAGAAGTAGAGCAATCTGATTAGAAGACTTCCAATACAGACTTCTTTGTGACATTAGTAAACAATCCAAGCCTGCAATTCAAATGATTAATAGATCTCTCCCATTAGTTTTGCAAGAAGCATAACATTTCCCCAAATGAGATTTTTCTTATACCTATTTTGGATTCTTTTTCTGTTGTCTTATTAATCCTAGATTTATTCCACCAGAGTTACTTACTAACAGAATTTTCTGAAGTACAGACAATAACAGATTTTCCAAGGTGTTGATATATATTGTTACTAGTACTAGATTTTAAAAAGTCAGTAACATAGTTGTAGTCAGGCATTCTCTATAATCCTTTATGCTAAACAAGGAAAAAGAGAAGAAAACTTATTTTCAAATTAGTACCTCTGAAACCTAAGTCTCTACAGAAAATTATGCATTTCTTTAAATTAGTCATGAACATTTTTTCCATTGTTTGTGGAGATTAATAAATTGTGTTATGTAGGCTGATATACTAGTGGAATGCATGTAATATTATAACATTAAAATCAGAAACAGAAGGATCAACCTATTTTATGTGCTTCTGCTTCATGGCTGCTTAAGTCATGGACTGTTTTCCTATCCCTGTTCTGCCTCAGAATGTTTTTTCCTGCTTTTCAATTAACTGATGAAGATAAAAAGAAAAGATTAACAGAATATGGCTTAAACATTTTCTACTTAGAATATATTGGGATTCCATGCATGGTGCAGTAGATACTCATCAAGAAGTGTTATGCTCTATTGAAAATATGGTATTAAAAAGCTTCATAACAGTGCAAATTCTGGGCTATTTTTTTCCTTTGGTCAATATAGACAAATGATAGACAATCTAGACAAATTTTGTCAATCTAGACAAATTATCAAATAATTTGGCCTGCATTGCCTAGTGGGAAGTGTACAGTTATCCTGGTGGGAAGTTTGAAAAATACTTTCCAGCTCTGTGAGATCATCCACAAGAGCCTCTATCTATCAGTTTGAGTGTCCTGTGAAGGGGAAGGTTGGTTTTCTGACAAGTGCAGTGTCCACTGGAGAGTGTGGAAAGCCTGTGTTGCTAAGGGCTATCAGATGAGAGACATTCAAGACTTTAGGAAGTTTGACATAGTTAAGCAAGCACCTTACTAACTGTGGGCTTTGTTGATGGATTTAGTTCATTCAAGTGTGAGTGAAGGAATGTCCTTCCTAGATTCTCACCTTCCTCAAAGTCATATACTGCACCTTAACTCCCCTTTCTGCATGCCTAATTTACTGCCTGGTTTACTTTGCAGATAAACCAAAGGCATTGCATGACAAGACAATTAGTGAATACACACATTTGTTTAAACACCGAATGTCCACGTTAATGTGGTTCACAGAACTGATAAAAACAAGTTGATTTAAGTGCCTTTAAGTTTTCCAAAACTTTTATCCTTATGCAGGTGATTAAGGCTGTTGATGAAGGGTACCGCTTGCCACCTCCTATGGACTGCCCAGCTGCCTTGTATCAGCTGATGCTGGACTGTTGGCAGAAAGACAGAAACAACAGACCCAAGTTTGAGCAGATTGTCAGCATCCTGGATAAACTGATCCGTAATCCCAGCAGTCTGAAAATAATCACCAATGCAGCAGCAAGGTGACACATTAGATCTTACATTGCACATTAAAAAATGTATTTGATTTCTTCATCTTCCATAATTAAGATTTGTTTACTTTGTTCACCCACTTTTCTAACTATTCTGTTCACAATCATAAAGGCTAGAGAAAGCTTCCCAACTATCCCTTCAGGAGAAGGATTTAATGTTATTATTATTTTTTAAAATGCCATTGTTTTTATTAATTATTTGCTATTATTTATTCAAATTGCAAAATGTTCCTATGCTAGGGTTATGAAACCCATTGTAAGATTTAGCAGAGGGTTTGGGAGAAAAACAAATGGCAGATTTGGCCATCATGAGATCTTACTTTTCCTTTTGACCTGAGGTAGTGTTTTGAGTGCCTAGTGTTACGTAGGTTACAGCTAGCCATGTTCCTAAGTATCTTTCTGAATTGAGTCCAGGCATGTATTCTACACTCTTGTACTCTACTTTGACAAGTCACCTTAATTTCAATTGTATGAATAATTTTTTTGCTTTTAGTAGGACTCACAAACTGAAAAATGCATTTAGGTTCCCTGTTAGATCAATGCCTTAACTAGTTATTCATTCCCAACCTGTGCACTGTTTCTAATTGCATTAAAAACATTCATTTATAACCCTGGTTATACAACACACTCTGGAACATCACTATGATGAGATAAGAATTATCTCATTGAGAGAGAGTAACTGAAGAGTGTGTTGACACCTAAGGGCATAATGAGGATGTGGTGAAATAAGAGCTTTGGCTAAGAAGGGTTTAAGTGAATTGGCTTATACAATGCACAAAATATCAGACTCTTACTGAAGTGATCTGAAAATATGTAAAATTACCTTTAGCATGGATACAAGTACAAAATCCTGTGTCCGCAAAGCAGGCAGAGTCAGGGAGAAATGCACTCTGCTGCTTCAGCCCCAGGTGTTGGAGAGTTTCAGTGGGCAAGAGACCAGAGTCTGACATGAAGCAAGCTTCAAAAAGAAGCACAGCAAAACATTCCTATCAGACCTTTACTTCTCATGCAGCACACTTCTCTCTGTAGCGATCAAATGAGAAGGCACAGAAGGGAAGTAGAAGTGAGGCAGCAGGAGGAGCCGCATTGATACTGCACCCTGCTGTGCAGGTGACACGGACCTTGCCTCCCTTTCCTGGCTCCTGGCATAGTGTTGCATCCTCAGCTGGAGACTGGCCATCCTAATTAGTTCATACTGCCAGTCCTGAGACATTCAAAAGAAAGCAGAGAGGGGAGAAGGAAGGCAGCCATACTAGTGGCCTGGTGTTTAAAAATACATAATGAGAAGACTGCTTGCTAAGTAACCATGTTTCAGTAATTTAATTGGTGACCATTTAACACGCCGTAAACCAACATGCTTACTGAAGCAATTTTTTCTGTTACCTGTGAGGCAGTAGAAAACAAAAAAAACAACCTCAAAATTGTTGGGAAAAAACCCAGAATGTTTAAATACTGTCTCCTCAGCCAAGCATATTTCTTCTAAACCTCTTGCACTCCTATTTGGGAAGTGATTGCTGCAAATAATTATTTTGTAGGTATATACTGCAGCAATCTGCTGAATAGGTGAGTTGGAAATAATGACTATCACGGTTTAGTTTGGGGATTGAATTGCAGAAACGAGTGCTGGGCATTTGCATTCCAAACAGAAGCAAAATATTCCCTGTTTACTGTCCTTCCAATTAGGGGGTTGAACCACAGCAGATCTGAAAACAATGTTGACCCATCAGTTCCAGTTTCCCTGTTCATAGGCAGCAAAAGCCAGTATCCTCTGATGGAAACCATATTCAGTCTGCTTGCACCTGCTGTGTTCTGCACAAGAGCACCACAGTGCAGTATTGCTCTCTCTCATCTCTCTCTTGCTCTCTTTACTCCTGTGTCATGGTATGCTTTACTGGCACAGGCAGCAGAGGCTGCACATCCATACCATGGTGACATGCTTTCTGCTCATGCCATGGCGTAGAGAAGGAAGGAGGCACAGGAGTGCTCACAGCTACTTTAGGTGAGCTCCCAGTAAAATGTTCCTCACAGCAGGCTTTGATGCTTTGGCTTTGATGTGGAGCATGTTTCTGAGGAGGAGAATGTCAAAGGTGATTTTATTCCCTCCTTCCCAATTACCTTTCTGCTGCTATGTCCTTGCACCTATTGCATTCCCAAGCAGTGCAGTATTTGTTGCCCTCTGCAACTCCCCACTCCCCAGTCCCCAGGCAGGGGGCTGTAGGCTCTGGGTAGTGAGCACACCAGCATGAGTGAGCCCAAGCCCTTCCCCTCTGGGAAGGCATTGGTTGTAGATTTGGAAATCTATGTTCACCTCCATGTAACCATTGCCAAAACTGACTAATCTCAAACTTCAAACCTGTCTGAAAAGCCCCCTTCATGTCCTGCAGAGAGGTACTGCTGGCAGGTACCATGCTCTCCGTCTGCATTGGGTGCTGGTGGTGCTTCTGGCTGTGGCCTGAGCAGTGGGAAGTCCATCCAGTATCACCTTCTGGCAGACAGAGAAAAATGAGAAGCTGAACTTAAAATGGACTTGAGTCTTGGTGTAGCCTTACGTGCAGAAATATGTAACTTATACAAAAGGGCAGTGAGTCAGGGCAGCGCCTCCAAAAGGAGACCTGTGGTCAGATCCCTGCCGGTGTCAGCATCTGGAGAAGGACAGGCATCACTGCAGAGGTGTAAAGCACTCTGCAACTGAGCCCCGAGGGCTCAGGGGATTACATTGGCTCAAGTGGCTACTCTCAGTTGTTATTTGAGGCTGTAGTACTCCTGCAGCACCTCTCCAAAACCCATAATAAGCAATTAATCTATATTATAGGGGTCCCAGCTCTCTTTTACCCATGTCTGTAGTGCTACTGGAAGAATGCTAAAGTTTTATGCCCACCATATGCTTGTAGGTGTTCAGAATAGACTTGGTCAGGAAAAATGTTTAACCTGACGATATCTGTTGCAGATGCAAGGCTTGTCTCCTCTTACAGATTTCAGAGCTGATGTTTGTTTAAAATAGTCACAGGACCATTGTATCCTATTTAAAACCACATTGCTGGAGGTGCATAGGATATCCCTGTCCTCTGGTACGTTCCTCTTAACTGACTTCAACTGAAGGATGTGCTTGACTGTACATCTGATTCCAGACCATAGCCTGGGCACGTTTTATACTAATGCCTCATAGGAATACAGGAGAAGAGCCAAAGCCTTCAATTCTCTATTTCCTTTTTGGTTGTCTGTCCCATATGGCCACTCCATGGCATCTAATACTTTCTTGATACCCAAGGGGTGTTTTATCCTTATTGGTCATCTCTAATGAGTGTTTGTTCATCTCTAATTCATGTGCAAATTCCTTCCCCATTCCTGGTAAAGCAGACAGTATGGCTGATTTCTTTCTTTCCTGTCAAAATTCACTTTTTAACCAGGTTGCCACCTTGAGCTCTGGCAAACAATACCTGCACTGGTTATGGACACCTGTTTTGTGTCCATTAGACTGCCTGGAGTTACCTAATTCTGTAAAGAGCTGTAGGAACAGAACTCAGTACACAAAAAAAAAGTTAAACAAGCCATGCAGTTTTCTATAGCACAACCTCATGAAATTTGTATTTGATTTATGTCTTACTGTTCTCTCCTGGTTTTTTGAGCTTGTTGTTAATTTTTATAACAGAGTCCTTAGGTTGTTTAGATATCTTTAGGGTTGAAGTGAGTTCATAGTTCTTCCAGTTTTTATCAGGTTCATTATTTTCTTTCTTTAGCTTATTTTTTTTTAGTCCACTGTGTATTACTTCACATTTGTGAACATTTCATGCAGATACAAAGCAGATGGAAAGTTTTCTAAATTTCAGGAGGAAAGACAGAATTGCTTCACCCACCTGCTAACCAGTTGGTGAGGCTGTGGCCTCAAAGGGTTTATTAGTTGTTGTTTCATTTGGTGGGAAAAAAAAGGAACACGAGTCACACAGCTGGAAATACTTTGTATACACTACAAATCTTAAATATACTCATAACACTTCATTTTATTTATCTGTTTCTTTTTTTTCCAGGTTATTTATATTTCTGATTTTTTTTCTTACTTATATTTCTGATCCTGATTTATTTTATATATATGTATGTATAATATATATAAGATGCTCTCTAGAGTTATGTGTATTATCATTCTATGTATATGAATCTTCCTCTTAGGTAGCCATTTGAAAAAACATATTTAAAACAATATATAATTAGAAATATATTTAAAGCATTTCTGCATCCCAAGGTGAATTAAACTGTTGGAGGACAGTGTGACCCTGGCATATAATGGTTCTGCTATGGGACCCCGGCAACCCAAGCATTATGGCAGCTTTCTTGAAGTTCCTGTGTATGTTCACATAAGTGATATAGGTGTGACTAAATTCACTCAGTCTTCATAAGCCTGCTAGAAATCAGGAATAGCCAAGGTAATCCATAGCCTCTGCTAAGAAAAAGCATTTGAAAAAAAATGGAAAAATGTTCCTAATTCCAACTCATGATTTTTAGAAATTCTGAATTTCTGACAGGTCTATGATTTATTTCAAAACTAGGAAGGAATCCATGCAGAAAAATAAACTACTTCTGTATTTGCTTTTGTTTCTATGTAACTTTTGGTAAATTAGAAAACAGTGTCAAGTATTGGTGCTGATCTTTCCTTATACCACAAGCATATATTTAGGAGAGGAGTAAAGAATTATATTGCAAACAAGGGGAGAAAACCACTTGTGAATTTAGGATATTTCTTTATTATGTGATCTGTAAGAAAATGTTGGTGTTTCTAGCTGCATAAGTGGTTATATCTAAGGGCAAGAATTGCAAGAATTTCTCTTCTATATCCAATGCAGAAAATAAAGAGCTGGTAGATTTCCTTGTAAAAAAGATCATTATTTTATGAGTTGCTCAGAGATAACAGTCAAAAATGTTGTTAGTTTCTTTGGTTCTTTACAGAAAATGCTACTCAACTTGCATTGCAAATTGAGAAGAGGATCTAAGAAGAATATTTTAATGTGTTATGTATTGTTCAGTATCCTTACTCTGAGCTCATATCTAGCCCAATTATCTAATATGGAAAGCCATTGTCATGTCTTTCTGCTTATGGGAAGTTCTGTAAAATTAGATAGTGATTTTTTCTGATTATTAGTAAGATACTGGTGGTACAGTTTGAAACACACTTGGGAAACAGTTTTAATTTGGAAATGCACCTATCAAGTATTTTGCAAAATCATTGGTCCTCATTTTATTTTGGAAAATGTAAAAACATTATCCATTTCAAAGGCAGCAGTCTTATTGGGACTTCTAAAATTATTGTTTAGTTTAGTTAACTTTTCTATCTCTCCAAAAGTTTAGATGACCTTCCTCACAGAAGGATTAATTAGCAAGTTAGCCCCACATCTTTGAAGATGGCAGTGTTACTTATAGGCTAGCCAGCCCCTTAACAGTATGCAGCATCTGTTTCTTCTGGCATGGAGGTACCTTTAGTATGAAACACATGGAAAACTGAGCTTGTTCAGCAAAGGAAGTAAATGACATTAAAGCCATTTGATTTCATAAACACAGGCAGGACAGAAGGCTGGTTCTCTTATGCTTTGTAGACTCCTCTCTCTGCTCTCCAAGCACTGCTTGTATCCTCAACCAGCTAACCTGCTTTCCAGTCAGTCCTTGGGTTTAAGATGCTTTCAAAGGATTCAAAATCAGAATTTGTGTTCTCACATTTAGAGGCTTCCGAAACAAAGTTTTCTTTTTTAATTTCAAGTACTTAATTTAGTCTACTAGTCTGCTCTGGGTAACAAAAAATGTTGCAAGTTGTAAAATGTGAGAATGACTGCTTTTTATTTTCACTTTACTAAAGGATTTCTGAATAGACATACAAAGTGAAAAGCTAGTTCTAAAATAGGGAAGCCAAATCAGATTTTCAAAGAAATAATGCTGCTTACCAAAAATACATTTTAAATTATATTTGTGCTAATTTTCAAAATTAAGGCCATTACGCATGCTAATGATGCACCTTTTAGGTGTGTAGAACAAAATGGAAGGACAAATTTCTATTTTCTAGAATAAGGTGCCTCATCAAGCTCATTCAAATTATTTTTTTATTTACAGTAATGAATATACACTATTATTTCTGTTTATGAATGACAACTGAGGTATATGGATAAAAACTCTTAAGATTTTATTGAAGACTAGTACTGAAGTTTACAACATGTGAAGTTTCCTCCTTGGAACTTCACTCATAGGCCTGAGATTGTATATCCCATACTTTTACACAATTTCATATCCTCCATTAACTTCCAAGTTCCAGTTACTCAATGATGAAGCATCATGCCTGACTATGGCAGGCATTATTTTTTTTATTATTATTTTTTTTTAGTTAATTTATTAACAGTTATGTGGATTTCTCTTTAATCCCCAAAATACAAAGCTTTTTTTTTTTTTCTGGATTGTACTGCAGCATTGGAGGTAGATTTGTTTTCAGACCTCTTTTCTGTGTTAGAAGTTCTCCATCTGAAATATGAGCTCTACCACTATTGTTATAGCTAAGGCTAGAAAAACAAAAAAGCCACTTATTTTCAGAAAAAAAGCATAGCTGAAATTCTTTTAATATGGTCCAGGAAATTTAGGGGGTCAGGATCAGTAACTCTTCCTGATGAAAATACCAATGTGTTTGAAAATGTGTATGAATATTTTCTAGGATATTCTTTCAAGTGTTAGCAATTTGTTTGCAACCCTGTACTGATTTTCTTGAACTCCATGTGTTATTTGAATTATTTGCTTTGATAATCTCCTTGTGCAGCTTTTCGATGACCTCTTATTTGCAAGTAGTTGATTGCAAGTGTTTGCTGCTAAACGTGTGCTTAGTTGTCCATCATTGTGGTGCTCTTACCACTGTCCAGCATCATGTTTGCTCTCTGACATCCAGAGGCATAATTTGCAATTAAATTTGAACTTTGCTTCTCACAAAGTTTGTTTCCACCTAAAATCTGATGATGTAGTAGAAAATCTGTAGTATGCTAGCTTAGTGGGATATTTATGACAATTAAATTCAATAGGAACAGTGAACAGATTGAATCAAAAGTACAGACTGCTCCATTATGCAGCATAATTCAAGCCCTGTTTTTATAATAATATTTGCAATGAGATGACTGTTTGTGTTGGGTGAACATTTTGTTGAAAATCCCTTTTTTTTTGCCATTCAGGTCAGAAGGCTTCAGATGCTTGACATGCATTGCTGACCTGCTGTAATATTGCTTGTTTGCTTCTCTCTGCTAGGAACTTTCAGACTGAAGGAAGGAGATTTCAGTTTTACTTGGAGCATTTCAGAGAGGGCTTATGTTTTGTGAGTGTTGAGGCATCAACAATGGAGTCCAGGTTTGGCCAAATGCTGCATAATGCAGTTCTACATGTGAATTTTTAGCCTAATTCAAAAACCTACAACAATATAATCCATGTCCTAAAATGGACTACTCACTCTAAAAGAATTCAAGTAATGTAAGCCTACAAACACTATCTTTCTTTCTGGAGTCTGTTAGACATTAAATAGTGAATTGATGGAGGGGGGGAAGCTTAACTACAAATCAGAAAGAAAAATGGAAGATTACAGTAAATTATACTCCTTGGTGTCTAATCATAGTTTAGCTTGTGCAGGGAATCCAGGAGTTAGGCTGAGGAGGTTTCAGGAGCTACAGTTAGTCAGTGTGCCAGAGACAGAAGAGCCCTATTTTCACCTGACTTTTCCAGCAGCTGTTAATACCCTGCCAGAGGAGGACCCAAATCAGCAATTGTTCCTTCAAAGTTAAAAGTTCCTGGGTCTCATGTTTGCAGTTTTGCACCTCAACTTTGTCTCTGCTGGTGAAGCTCAAACAAGATTTCTCAGCAGACTGAGTTGGGTGCTGTATAGTTTAAATAGTAATGCAGCCCAGTCAGCAGGTGGCCTGATGGTGAGCATTTTACTGCTTACTGTGATTCCAGGGGATTTCATTCTGCTGTTCTCAGCTCCATGTGCTGGGTTTACAACATGAGGCCCTTGTTAGTTTTAATGGCAGTTCTGTGCTGGAAATGTTGGAAAAAGAGACTATCATGGGGGCATCTCTTGATGCCACAGATGCTGCAGCTAAAGTTTGTAGAAATTCATAGCGCAGCCAATTGTGAGATACAAGGGCAAGTTGTACACAGCAAGTCGTAGATGCAAAGAGTCAGAAAAGCATTTTAGAAGCTCTCTAAGGCATTTTTCTCTCCCCCATTAAAGATCCTATAGAATGTCCTAACAATAATGATTGGTTGCAATTAGGGGTCTGTCTCTGGGCCAGCTATGAATCCCAGGAAGTGGCCACATGATGTTATTTCTGCATCTTGAAAGCACAACTCAAGCTGTATTATGAGAAAAAGAAAACTGTTTCAGTAATGTGCTGGTGTTTTTTTGCCTTCAGTGGTTTTGGTAGAGGGAAAAAATAAATTGAGGACCATTGATACACCGAGGCATGTTTTATTACCCCACAAGGATTCTGAAAAGATATAAGCCCCTTTAGAACCATGTTCTGAGGGGCAGCTAAAGGACTAGGAATGACTAGAGTACTGACCTACGGGGCAGTAGAAATTTTGTTTGTTCATGATTCTAGAGGAAACTAGATATGTAAACTTAAACTAAATATGTATAATTATGATTCTGCTTGCTGTAGAACATAAAATTAAATTTTGCTTTCTATGCCAGATGTTGGGGTTTGGTTTATTTTTTTTCTTTACATTGGATATATCCTTCTTGTTAGATCTGAATTCTGTGCTTCAGCTTGCCATGTTCATAAAGCACGTAGAATTTGTGTTCAAATCTGGCTCTCTCCTAGGGAGCGATTTCACTTTACAAAATCAGCTTATAATTACATTAAATTTGCCATAGGAAATTACTGTATGTTTTTTAAATGCTTTCCCCTTTAAAAGGATCTGGCTGTGGAAGGGGAAGGCCAGACCAAAAAACGGAAGGTTGGTTGCGTTGTTTGGAGGAAGGAATGAAAAGAGATGCTACTGCAATGCAAGGTTCGGGATCACGTGTGCATAGTTCCTCTGTGCATTTGTGGAATATCAACCTTCATGCAGAAGAAGCAGCAGGACATTTTCCTTTTATTTGTCTCACTTCCTGGATTTTACAAGTTAATGTCTCCCTTTCTTGCCAGGCAGCAGCAGAGCAGGGACAAGATTGCCATGCCATATTGGGAAGGGCTCTAGTGATGTTTTCTGCAGTCTTTGTCGTTACTATATGAGGCAGAAAAAGTTTCCCTGTGTTGTGACAAAAAAGCTGTGCTAATAGTAACAAACTATAGTTCTCTCTGCTGCTGTGGACGACTCAAAGGTTAATTCCAACTGTTAACATAATGGGCACATCCAGAGAAAGCTTTCAGCAACAGGGCATTTTGTAACTGGCATCGTGCTGTTAAATTTGTCCAACAATGTGTCTTGCTGATTCTTTTCAGAGCACCACATGTTAGTAAATAGAACTCTGTAGATAGCCACGCAGTCAGGATGAACAGAAGAGGAAGTCTTCCCATGACTGTCAAAAGATGACACAAGGGGGTATATTGTAGTTGGTCAAAGTAACAAGGTAAAAAGGAGGGGAGAGAAGAAAAGACAGAGGGAAATGTTCTATTTCACTTCCCCTGAGCAAACATGTAATTTCCATTATTTCTTTTTAATGACTCTCTTCTGAAGCTAGTAGGTACTGATTTATGAAAAGCTGTAAAAGATCAGGTGGAACCCTGCAGGACGTCGTTTACAGCTGCAGGGATCGCAACCCATCTAATTTGTCTAGTAAAGTGTGAGCTCATGGCGCACATCACCCAGGCCATAAATTTGATGTTCAGTCCTTCTGTCTAGGGGCTGGGTCAGGGGGAAATAAACTGCCGATGTGTGCAGATGCTCTGAAAGCCCAGCTTTCCCTCGGTGCATGCGAGGAGACATCACAGACTCTTCGCGGTGAGACAAATTCCTGTTCATTGATAAACTGTCCAGATGTCCTCTCTGAGGAGGAAAGTCACTAATTTTTGTTTGGAATCCTACAAGGAGAAAAATGATACTTTACAGTGCTGGTTATTCTGAGGTCACTTGCTTTAAAATTAGGTCATATTTTTTTGTCCTGATGATACTTTGATCCAAGTAATAAACATGAAAGCTCTTTTGGGCCACTCTAATTCCTAATCCAAGAGACCTGTTCTATTTCAACTTGTTTATACTTTTTTTTTTTCATTGGTGATTCTTGAGTCAGGCCTTGTTTTATTAGATTTAAGTTGAAAAGACATACTTGTCTGGGAAAAAAAATATTCATGCTTTATCACTAAGAACAGTTCATAAATACTCTTAATAAATGCCTTGGGATTCCAGGCGCTGTACCCAGAAAACTATAAATAAAAAGCATTGGCTCTCTGTGGGACAAACAGTAGTCAGGGAGATGCAGGCTGTACAGCTACTGAATAAAAACATTTTGGGCTTGATTATCTAACCTGAGTCTTTATCTGGAAAGTGTTTAAAGATGTATATCCCGCAGGTGTCTAAGATCTATTTTTAGCATGAGAACAGTAACCTGGAATGTGATGCATCTTCTGTCCTCACCTCAGCCTTTGTGTCTGTGTGGCCGTGCTGTGCTTTCCCTTCTTTAGTGTCTTCTTTTGCTTTCCTTTCTGGCTGTGGCTGTTCCCAGGACATGAGGTTAATAGTTGGTGCCAGTGATCACAGACATTTGCAGCAGCTCCTTGCCCTGGCTGGGCTCTGGAGAGAAAACAGTCAGGCAAAAGGTGTCCCATCAGAGGCATCACTGTGAAATCTACATCAGACTTACGTCCATTCATAATTTTGAAGTTGAGACTTGCAAGCATCTGACAAGCTCTTTAATTGTGGCCTGTGATCCCAGAAGGGAAGAAGATATTAAAATAATTTTCTGATTCTGAAAGAAATCAGCAGATTGATAACACTTGGCAAAACATCACCAGTAAAAGGTATTGTTTAATAGGTACTAAATACTGAGAGCTACTGTGTTGCAAAGTTTTATTTTTCTTCAAAGGTAAAAGGCTTGCTTTAATTCATGTGGTATCTCCTGATCCCAGTGTGAGTCAGATACACTGCAGGAGTATGCTGTTGTAGTGCTACTGATCTTGATGAAACACAATGAAGACTTGTGCTGGGATTGAGATGTTTTATTTGGATTTTCTAGGCTGCTTACAAGCTTAAATTATCTGGCATTTAAAGTCTTTGTTCACTTTAGGGCCTTTATAAATTTGCCCTTTATGTTTTTTCCAGTGCTCAGAGATCGCCTTGGTTTGGGGTGAAGAGGGTATTTTCAGTCCAGATCCTGTAATCTACCTGTTAGGCTGTGTAATCACTATCTTTAAATTACAGTATTAGTCTAGTCACCTCTTATTTTCACTTCTCTCCAGTGACAAAAGTCACTTCAGATGGATTTAGCTGTAGTGGTCAGACTCCTGTGCAGGTGATGTTTCATTTGTGCCAGGAGGGAAAAGAATTATGGTGCAGAAAACAGACTTTAAATTTGCAGGCCTAACTGCTTTGGCCATCCTCTAGTTCAGTCTGCTGTGTTCATGGGTAGCACCATCATAGTAGCACAGCTAAACGTACGCTTAGCTGTTAAGACTGAGATAAGCACTTTACTTGAAATAGAGCTCGTATGTTTCTGAATGGGGCCTAAAAAGCTGTGCAGTATGGGCATGGGTTTGTCAGTGGAGGGGAAAATGCAGAAATAGAGTTGATATATCTAATAATACCTGACTAGTCAAGGAAGTCTTTGTTGTGCTAATTAACACTGAGAGAAAAAGGTAATTAGAATTAGTAAGATATTTTGCAAGTAGGAAGAAATTACTGATCCTACTACTGCTCAGGGTCTACTCATGCCACTTAGAAAAGACAGGAAGTCAGTGAGGAGGGACAGCTAGGAACAAATTGAACTCTTGAAGAGATGGGTGGCTCCTCCAAGCTGTTTCCCTGGAAGACCTATTTCAGACAGGACAGCCCCCCAACCTGGAAATGTGTGTGTCTCGATGGGCTGCAGCAATCATTCAGAAAACTAGCTGAGCCTATTTGTGCTACTTTTTAGACAGCTAAAATGAGGTGTAGTAGAACATGACTCTAGTGACTCTGTGGGTAAAGGCTGGTGTCCATTTTTAGCCTCAGTGCCCACAAATAAGAAGTCACAGAATGCTCACAAGGGTGTGAAAGCAAGAGACCTCTGACCAGGCAGAACTGAATTTCGGGATAAATATGGGAACAGTCATTTCTGCAGTTTGCAATATAGTAAGTGCAGGGTCAGCTGCAATATATTCTTTCTAAATAAAAAAGTATATATTTAAGCATCATTTTCAGAAGGATATTTTTTCTCAGTAGTTTCTAGGTAGACTTATGCAGATGGAATAATGCTTAAATTGGCTAAGAAAGAGGGACAAATGGGTTTTTTGATTCATTGAGTTGATTTTGTTTGTTTCTTACTTGTTTCTTCATTGTCACCTAAGTAGAGAACTCTGATGAAAGTCATGTTAGCATTCTTCATGAGCATCCAAGGCAGGAGTCGATTCCATTCTCGCCTCTAAATTATTTGAATGAGATCCTTATGAAAGTTTGAGCCTTAGAGTGAGCATCAGTTTTAAACTGAACATGGCTATTGCACTTTGAATTAGTATAAGTGTATTTAATAACAAATTTCCTCATTTCTGCTTCTGCAGACCATGGAATCCAAGTCTCATGCAGCTACATTTGTCTCTCAAATTCCCTTAACATTTTACTTTTAGATCTGTTACAATTTTTTAAAGCCACTGGTGTCTTACTTTTGCTTCTAACTTAGTAGCAGCCTTTAGGATTTGTCAGTGGGCTGCAATACCCTGAACATTTGATGTGTGTATATTCTACCAACATGCTCAACATGGAGTCTAGCATGTGCATCAATGTCTTCCACTTGGCGTGCAGATTTTGCATCATTTGTGTGCTGTTTGGGACAAGGTGAATCACGATACACTTCATGACTTGGTGATGCTTCAGTGATTTAAACGTAGGCAAGAGAAGCTGGAGTTCTTAATCATGATGGTTACACAGTGTTTGTCAGAGCTGCCAGTATGAGTACATGTGGTGGCCTCAGCAGCAGATCCCTTCCACAGACGAGCAGAAAAGCCACGTTTAGCCTGGAATCTCCTGCTGACGCCAGTGCTGTTTAGACACAAAATAAATCCGCAGGTATCCCTGCTCCCTGACTTTCATCATATTCTTCTTTATTTCAGGCCATCAAATCTTCTCCTCGACCAAAGTAACATTGACATTTCAGCCTTCCGCACAACAGGTGATTGGCTCAATGGTTTTCGGACAGGACAGTGCAAAGATATTTTCACGGGCGTGGAGTACAGTTCCTGTGATACAATAGCCAAGATTTCTACCGAGTAGGTTCAAACTGATTACTGCTCTTCATCATTGGTAATAGCTGGGGTTACAAGTTTAAACATAAGCATGTAAGAGTAGCATTTTATATGGAGTTTTCAAGTATTCACCTAAAATATTCTTACCTTTAAAGAGATAAATGTAAATTATTGTTGTAGTTATAATACATGTGCAGGAAATGTAGATGCTCTTGTGATTGTCTGAAGGCCACGGTTCCCTATCTTTTTCTCACTGATGCCAAGGAAAGTCGCAGTTTCTTCTGATTCAGTAACACCATAAATCATCTGATTACACCAGCATCACTTTATTTCAGTCACAGTTTAGGAGTTTCTCTGTTGAATCTTTTTATTCTGACTTTCATATGGGGTTTCCCCACAGCTGGCATGTGTGCCACTCTTCTCCTTTATTGCCTATCCCATATTCAGTTAAACCAGGTGAATAAAAGCTGCTTTCCTCCTACATGCTAATAATTACCCAGGTGCTGAACTCCCTCCTTCCTCCAGTTTTAATCATGCTAAACTCAGAAGTTTACAACTTATAAGTTTATTACATTTAAATACAATCTCCTTTCTTGTGATAAGGAAGAGTAGGATGATCTTTCTGCACCTGAAAAGGCATCAAGTACAGTAATGAACTTACTACCAAAGGAAACCTTGACTCCCTGTTGGGCTAGTTGGATGCATGACAAATTATGGAGTAAACAACAGCTTCAGTATCGACAATTAAACACATCAATGCCGTTAATTAGTGTATTATTGCAACTATAAAAAGGCTGCTAATGGGTTTTTGTAACAATTACCCTTTGGGGACAGTGCAGAAATCCTCTAGGAATGCCCAATTTCCTGTGAACCACGGGTTAATTAGCCCTTTGCAAGTGTTAAACCACTTCTGTGTAGCAAAAGGAACAAAGGCACTGGATAGCCTAGAGAAAGGAGAGGTGAAAAACAGGGCAGAAGCTGGAAGGTTAGCCATGTTATCTCAGTGCTGATAGCAGAGTTAAGAGGAATGTTCAGAGGCCTCAGGACACCTCGGCATTGCTCAGGAAAAGTGAAGGAAGGTAAAGAGGCTGATAGGGAGCTAAAGAGGCTCAAGATTGCAGCTGACCCAGAAAGTGAATCCCCTTGTCCCTAAATCCCAATGGGCATATGACTGGAGAACACTGTTTCATTGTCTTCCCAATAAGCAAACACAACCAGGCTAAATGAGTTTTTACCCTTTTTTTTTCTGTGGCCTCGTGCTGGTTTTATGCAAAATGTATTTTTTGGTACCAGGGCTTGTGTGTCAGTAATATAACCATACCTGGAGGATCCTGCAACATAGCAAAATATGATGAGCAAGTAGATTTCTGTTTGAACACATCAGTGCTAGGAAACACAATATGCTTGCTCACTTGGTTCATCTTCTCTTTTTTCCAGTGACATGAAGAAAGTCGGAGTTACAGTTGTGGGGCCTCAGAAGAAGATTATTAGCAGTATCAAAGCTCTAGAAACACACACAAAGAACAACCCTGTTCCTGTGTAAGGTACCAAAATGAAGTTGCTTAGGAGGGAGAAAAAAAGAGAAAAGTTGCTTCACATGGCAAAAATGATGGCTGATAAACAGCAAACTTTAAAGGAGTTCTTTGCAACAGCTTTGGAAACATAATGGTTGAAATTTGAAACCCACTAAGACACTCAAATAATGAGTATAAATGCCTTAAAATTAGGAACAAACTTGTTTTCTATCTGTCGATCCTAAATGGTGGGTGCTCTTGTCTGACTGTTAATGCAGATAGTACATTTCAAAAGAAAAAAATTGTAAAAAATCCTTCCAAGAAAAAAACAGTGATACTAAAACCTAGAGCCATTTGAATATTAAGTGACTGAATAACATGAAAACCCCATGGACGTAAAAGCTGTGTATTTGATCTATACAGCAAACAAGAAGAAAGAAAGACTCGCAGTATTTTTATACAGAAGAGATCTGTAACAGGTATTTTATTTCTTTAAAAGCAAGGAAAATAGAGGACTATACCTCACAACCTCTCTGGCCATATTTGATACAATGTTATTGTAACATACTATTTCAGCTTCAGAAGGGAACACAGAAATAAAGTTTGTGGTGACTGAGTTAGCTGACAAAAGATTTTTGCCATTATGTTAGCTTCCCTAATTGTGTTCATTTAAATAGAAACAAGTCTTAATTTGAAAAGACTTATTTATTTCCTTTGGTTTCTTCATTATTGTTTATATTTATGCTTACATACCTTAACCTGGCTGTATAATGGCCAAGTGCCAAATGTTATCAAAACTTCATTGGTTCAACCTGAAAAATTGTCTGACAGTTAATTATTATATTATTTTATATTCATGAAAGCATGTATGAAATACAGAAAGAAAGAAAGAAAGATGATGTTTTTTTCCAGCTCTGACACTAGACAAAGCATCTGAGCTTGTTGAGGTTTCTACCATTTGCTGTGAGTGGTATTTTACCCTGGGCTTGGGTTTTGGCAGAGTTGTGCATGTATTGATGTCTAGATCAGTTTCTGTCCCAGTCAAGCACTTAACATATCATTTATTTCCCAAAGGCCTGCTTTCCTGTCAAAGTAAGGACCCCCATTCTCGGGTGGTGTTTAGGTGGGAGATTTGCCTAGCAAACATAAAAAAGAGTCAGAGTTGCATCCTTCAGTAACTGAGGATGCTTTTTGAGTTCACTGGGCAGTGGTCCATTTCTGGCTTCTGTCTGGCAGGCTCTGCTCCCCACACTGGGAACTGGGAGGTGTACTGCTGTGTGGGCAGCCACTGGTAGTTAGGCTTAGATGGTGACTTGCAGCCAAGGATGAGTGGACAGTTTGAAAGGTGCTGCTTAAGCTTGTGAAATGTGACTTTGGTATGTAATTTTACCTAAATCTGAGCTAGAAGACAGCAGTCCAAGTGTTGCTATCCTGCAGGAGCCTTGCTTTTTGGCACAGGCTTCTTAGGCACCTGTTCCTTGAAAGAAAGCAGAAAGAAGCCTATCTCCAGGAGACCATTTGTATTTCCTGGAGGAGGAAGGAGCTTGGAAAGTGAGATTCGAGAGCCCTCCCCCATCTTCCACATCTTCTCAATAGCAAGCTCTTAAGCTCTTGCTCTGGAGCATTTCAGTCCCAGTTCTAAGCAGACACAACTCTTCACTCTGAAGTGTAGTTTCTACTGCAGTGTGAGGCACTTCTTATGCTAAATAAAGGCAAGTGTCTTAATGCTCTAGATGAGTTTCCAGGCATGCAGATTTTAGGCTTTGGGCACTGATGGAAACCACTCTGATTCCCAACTTGCCATGCTGGAACCTAAACCTGATTCTGATTAGTACCAGTGAGTCCCTGTAAGTTAAAGACCGTGCGGGAGGCAGATGACTACATGGCATGCTGCCTTTTGCTGTGCTTGCAAAAGCAGGCAACTAGTCATGCTTGCTTTCTTGGTTATATTTGTTATTTGAAGCTCCTTGTAATGTAGGGCACACAAATAAGGGAAGAATTAGTTCCTAGGATTTGAGGGGCTGAATCAACTTTTAAATTGTTCTTCACGGGTCCAGGACATATAAAGTGTAGAGACACAAAACTTATCACACATTGTTAAGTAGAAGGAGAATTAGAGACTTTCTGAGTCCTGTCAGTGAACATGCTGGGTTTGAACCACACTCACAGGGTAATAATTACTCATATTTTCTGAAAGAAAAATGAATGGGTTTTAAAGTAAGTTGAAATTTAAAAAAAATGAAAAATGGAAGAAAATTAAAATACAGCACTTAAGATGTAAAGAACACTTATCTGCTACAATCTATTGTGAAGTGCAGCATGCTGAATAGAAAAACTATATTTTCCATTGCTTAGTTCATTCAGAACCTTTCACTTCTTCAGTTTGAGATTGCTCTGAGTCCAGCATTGTTGGTGAATTTCAGTCACCAAAATCCATTTGCAGACATTGTCTTTGTGGGGACAGCTTTTTATAACATATTCCTCGTGACATTTCTATTCAGCTTCATTCTGCTGCTGGAGAGTGGGGGTGAGGGATGCTATGGGAGAGAGAGGACATCTGTGAAATGCTTCTGAAAACACAGAACCAGTTATTAGAGTTTTAGATGACAAATGAAAACTGCACCAACCACCCTCCATTTTTTCTTAGTATCATGTCATATTCCTTGCCCACTGTTTGAGCATGCTCAGCATAAAAGATTAAATCTCACTGATGCTTGGGAAAAAAAAAACAACAAACAAGACACTGAGTTTTGCTTTTCTTTGCTATTAGGAGTAGAGAGTTTTAAAATACGTTTAGTTTTCTCTCTCTGTCAAAAGTTGATTTGTACTGTAAGTGGCCTCAGTTGCAAGCATCCTATACTCCCTCTCCCCGTGTACATATGTATACATAGCAGTGTACAATTCTTCATTGTGGAGTAGAGATACTAGAATTTGTGTGGCCATCTTCCTGTACAGGACTTGCATCGGTTATTGACATCAAGCAAAATGCAATTACTCATAAAATGACATCCTGTATTATTGGGTTTGTATCTTTAAATATAGTTTCCATTTTATTTATTTCTGTTAACATATCTAGTTTTGTGCTGTTACTTAGCATTCAATAAGCAATGTATAGATGTGATTTAATTGGCAATATGTATTTACTTTTACTTGTATTTCAAAACATTACTTACTCATTTAGATTCTATATTGTGCAATTGTAGATGGCCTCTTACTAATGTAAAATGATTTGTAGTGGAAACATTTATATTTTTATAATAAACATAATGAAAGTATTTTTTACATACTGGAATACCGAGGTGATTGCTTGAAGGACGAAGTACATTTATTTGATTAGTGTGATAAAATTGTAATTAAATATGGATAAATTCTGTGTGTTAAAGCATGGGTTCGGAGTGAAAGCTACATTTTACCTATATTATCTATGACAAGAAACAAGCAGTGCAGGTTTTAACTAGCCAGACCAGCATTTGTGCTAAACTGACTTACATCAGTCAAAGACTTCGCTTTCTCCATGGATACAGGAAAACATTGTCTACTACAGCCGGCCTATGGGAGAGTGAAAAAGCTGTCATTTATTTTAGTTGTGTCAAGTATTTCCAACCTTTTGATTTTTTTTTTCCTCCCTTGCCAGTGGACCTCTTTTAATCTTATTACTATGTTGAATCCAGTAAAAGATGTACTTTTCAACAAAATAAAAAAGCCCGCCGCTTACTGTAATTTAACCCCATGATCATTTCTTGCCTCTGAGTATCTTTATTAGATAATATTTTGCTCCTATTTTGTTATGTCCCTACCAAGTTGTTTCTATATGCTTCACTGAATTATTGTGTCTTTGAAAATGCCAACATGTAACTCAGGTTTGCGTCTCAGGAATTATCTTCCTAGATAAACAGGAGTGGTTTGAATGGTTGCCTGTTACTTGAGGAGTAAAGTTACAGGATCTTTCAGTACCGTATATTATTTTGCATGCTTTTGTGTGTTACTGTGCTTACTAGTGCAACATAATGAATTGTATACCTGTCCTAAAGTTTATAAGTTGATAAACATTATGGACATGGATGTAGCACACTTTTTTTTTTTTTTCATCATTTTATCTTGGTATCTTTAATAGAAAGAGGAATCATTAAAAAAATCTACCCATAAGTATACAGACGAAAATTTGACTTTAAATGGCAACAGCTGGACTGAAATCCATTTCTTCATAACACCAGTGTATGGCTCATGCTGCAGTGGGTACATATGGTGTCATTTTAACTTCTAATTAGTGGGTTTCAATGCTATACTTGAAGGACCAGGAAGCAGCTCTGTAAGTCAAATCTATGCGGTATGCAAACTATTTACATTGTGAATAGGTTTCACTTCAGCAGCTGTGTTGCACTGCCTGGTGTTCCATCCCTTTAGCCTTACTGGTACATTGTATACATATCCCAAAGAGCACAGTGGATATTAATGCTTTTGTAACTGTTATGTTTATTGTAAAACAGCATTAATATTCACAGGAAAACCTGGAACAGCAGTAGGGTAAATTCACATACACAGCAGCAGAGCAAGCAAATGCTTTGCAGCCCATCACCATGTCTCAGCTCAAATCTGGAGGGATAAATTGCTGATAATTCCACAAATCTGGATATGCCTCTTTTTCAGTAATGTCTAAGTGACTTTGCATTCCTTCTTAAAGATGATACCCAGACCTAGATATCTATACCAGTAAAAGCTTAAGCAGCGCAAAGTGAAATGAGACAATTGCTTCTCATATCTCACATATGCCACCCCTGTTAATTCAGACAAATATCCATGCTATTGACTATCCTTCATTTTCTGAGCCACTATAATCGCTCAGATCCTTTCCAAGCTGTCACTGCTTGGTCAGTAATTCCCCATTTGTATGTGTGCACTCAATTCTTTTTCAGTTCTCAGTCCAATTCTTCATGTATTTCTTAATGAATTTTACTTTCCCAATTTAAAAATATTTCTCCTAGAAATGTTTATCTCAGCCTTGAGTCACACATATAATCATGCACATGCTCAGTGTGCTGGTTACTAATTCAAATGGCGAACAGCATGAAACACAAAGGACAGCCTTCTCTGGACTGCTATGCTATGTTTTGCAGATGGTGTGAGAACCTCTGGTAAATGAAAAATATTCAATATACAAGGTTTTTCAGCTCACTCTGCTTCCACATTACAATGATTCCATAATAGCCCATATTTCCCCCATTAGCTCATAAGAATGTCATGTGGGACAGTACCAGAAGTCTTACTGAAGACAAGATAAATCACATCTACTAGTTTTTAGATTATCCTGTCACAGAAATAAATTATGCAAGTTTGACGTGACTTGTTTATTCTTGACAAATCTTAGTTGGCTTCTTAAGACCTTGTAATCCTCTGGTTGCTTAGAAATGTATTGTGTGATATACGTATATAAATATATAAAATCTTTCTGATCATCTGAGGTTAGCATTCCTACTCTGTAATTGCCCATGTGTGCTTTTCTCCCCTTTTTAAAGGTCAGGATGATCTTTGCTCTACTCCAGTTGCCTGGACTCCAAGACTTCTCCAAGAGAACAGCCAGTGGCTACCCTTGGACTAGTCCCTTCCGTTGCCATAGTAAATCTCACAGACTCTACAAACCTGAATGCATCAATCACTTGTTCTGCCTCCTAGGATTCCTAATTGCAAAATAAAATAAAATGCATACAGGCAAATGTTTTCACTGTGTATCCAGGTTTTCAGCTTACGCCTCGAATTTTTGCAAGCAGGCAACTACTGAGAGTCATCATTAAAAAAGCATGTAGTAACACCTGTTTGGTTAACAAATGTCATTTTTTGTTTTCCATTAGATTGAACAACTGAGGTTTATCACTACTGTGTGATTTTGAAGTTGGATGATAAGGTCAAGCATCTTACAAACATAGTTGAGATTCGCTGTCTGGGATAGTTAGAAATCTTTTCATTCACTCTGCTGCTATCTACATAAATTGGGAAATATCCTTTACCTTCACTCCTCTTCCATCCAGTTTATCCTAATATTATTAGAAAGCTCCATTTTTAAATCTCTTTAGCAAAGTGAGCCACTTGAGTTTACCCACCATGGATTTGTAATTAATACAAAGGTTGGTTTCCAACCTTTCAAAAGTGTATGTTTGCAAGACAGTCTGAAATAACCAGAGCTTTATATTCTTAATATTTGGAGGGACTTAGGGAAGCAGATCTTGTGCTTGTATCTGAACTGATTAATTTCTAAGCCATGATATGGAGCAGAAATTTCAGTTTCAGCAATAGTAAAAGCACATCTGGGCATGAAGCACCAGACATGAGATCTCAGGCACCCATACATATCATCATCCTGTTCATGTAAGATGACTGTGGGATGCTGCTCCAGTAAATATTGCGTGTCTTTCCCAGAAGAAACTGTGTTGTGCCTGTACAGTGAGACTGCTTCTGATGTGACAAAGTGCTCGTGCACCCCTGTTGCTGAGCAGCTGTGCGTGCTGTGCAGGCTTCAATGGCTCTGCCAAAGCAACACCCACCTTAGGAGGGCTGCTGTCCTCACCCTAAAATGCTGCTCAGGCCCCAGTCCAGCCCTCCTCACGGGGCTGAATTTCTTCTCCTGGCACAAGGCCTGCAAGGATGAAAAGCGAGCATTCAGTCTCGCTGCATTTGCATGAGCACAGAGTATAACATTAAATTTTCAGGCTTTGAGCTGAAATGAAGCCAAAAAAACCCATATATATGCTAAAAACAATTTGTTCAAATGAAAAAGAAAGTGGAGGTCTGGTAGCTTTGCACCATAGGATGAACAGAGATTCAAATAAGCATCTCTGAAGCTAATTTTCCTGTTGTCCCTCCTTCCCACCCGGCAGAAATTGATCTTTTGGTACAGTTTACAGCTTGGAATGATTTATTTTCACAAGGCAGTTCACTCTTATCACTTGCATTATTCTCTGAGCTCCCGTCTTCCCTCATGCAGTACAACAGGCCCTAATATTAGGCTAAAACCACAAAAGTTTTGAGTGTTGCAGGACCTCTTCCTCCTGCGGATTTTCCTTCGTACACTCCATCCCCTGCTATGCTCACCAAGCACCCTCCTGAACCCTTCCTCTCTCTGCTGGTAAGAGGTGCTGTCTGTCTGCTGCAGCTTATAACCCAACCTTCTGGAGAACACAAAAGTTAGAATGGGAGATGATAGAGTTGAAGCAATATTTCAGAAGTTGCAGTTTTAGTTGCCTGCTTTGCTGAGCTTTCCATTTCTGATCTCTTGCCGTACAAGTTTAACCACGGGGAGTCCCACCAGACATTTAAGTTTGCCTGTGATTTTTTTCCCCGTAAGTCATGTTCAGTGTAGACATTTCCTCCCACTTACGATTTAGCATGGTAGAATAATTATTTTAGCTATGGAATGGTGTCATTTTAACCAAAACATATGATGCTTAAAACAAAACAAAACAAAAAAGCAAATTAAAAAAAACAAAACTAAAACCAAACAAAAACCTCCCTCCCACCCCTACAACATTCACCAGAAATCCAGGTTACTGAGAGGCGCAGTGCCTCTTGAGCTCATCGTTTGGACAGTGAATAGGTTTCCACCCACAGGCTGGTAAAATAGGGATCCTGGTTCTCCCCATCTTTTCTGCATTATCTGTGTGGCTTTTTGTACAGCTAGCTGGATATTTGCTAGTGGGTTTGGTCACTCCTAAAACATGCAGCTTCCCCTCACTCAGACTGGTTGTTAGCTACTCAACAGTAATGATTCCCTGCTTTTACTATGCCTCTTTAAAGTAGCATCACCTTTTACTATTTTACTGGTTTTAATCTCTTTCCTTTACTCTCGTAAAGGGATTTTTGGGGCTTTAGAGGAGGACAAATCCACAACCCCCAGTTGTGTATACTTTAAGAAAAAAAAACAAAAAAAACACTTATGCCTCATTAACTGAGTTAATACTTGCCTCATTGTAATAGCAAAGCAATAAAATTCAACCCCTACAACAATGTGATACTTTAACTTCCTTTCCTCTAACTGATGGAGTGCTGGGCTACCTGCCAAGGAAGTAAAATGAAAATAGGAAGCAATATAAACAAATAAAATCTCTTTCTGATGTTTAGATATAGATGTTTCTTGGGTTTTTTGGGTTTGATTTATTTTTTTTTTCTTAATATTAAGTCATTACTTGATTCATTTTTCCTTTCTCTCTCTTCCTGACTTTCATTCTGTCATTGTGCATGTGGGTTTTGGGGGAGAGGACATGTTGGCCCAGAGAGGAACTATTTTTCTGCCCCTTTTTACCTCTTTCCCATATAAACTATCCTCTTCTTTTAAGGTTACTTAAAAAAAACCAGCCAACTGAAGAAACAAAAAAAAAAAACCCACAAAAAACCAAACCAAACAACAACAACAAACAACAACAACAAAAAAACACCCAACAACGCATACAAACAAACAAAAACCCAAAACAACCAAAAACCAAGCATACCAAAAGGACCAAAAATGTCTATGTGAACACTTCCCCAGCGTGGACAGAATGAAGAACTGTAAGGTAACAGAATAATTAGATTCCTCCAAACGAATATAAAATAAAATGTAAAATACTATAAAAACTGAGAGATCAAATCAAAGTAAACCCCTCTGCCTGACACCAGCCAAGCCATTGTTACCACAATCAATTTCCTGGTGTTTACACTGCAAGCAGGCCAGGGGAGCAGTCCGTGGCAGGCAAGCAGGCCACGCAGCAGGAAGACACCCTGAAGCGCAGGGCTGAACTAGTCTGAGACCTTCTCTAGCCTTCACATCCAAAACTGGAGCATGTTCTTTCTCCCTTATGGTTTCTATTCACTGACTCCTCTGCCAAACAAGTACCATGGCTGGCCAAGCCATGCGTTTATACTGAAAAAAGATATTTAATAGCACTGATATGCTACCTGGGTCCTCCATGGTAACAGTGCTTTAGATAAAGTTTCCTGGTGTTTGATGGTTGCCTAAGTCTACATTATAAAGACTAGACTCCGTTATCTCAGCTGTGTTTTTTGGACGTAAAATAATTAGCATTGTGGATACAAATATCTCTTTAGCTTATTGCTTTTCACTAGCACAATACCTAGTGCTGTGGGGGTTTTTTAAGCACTCTTACTCTGAAGTACATTTTGAGAAACACTGCAAAAAGACTGTATCTAGTCTGTTTCTAACTATGGCAAGTGTGACACCAAAAGCACAATTCCCTCTCTCAGGCTCTCTATGCTACCTGCTTCAATGACGTGCCAGTTTTCACTGGCATCTATGAGATGCCTTTTCATGGGAATCTCTCCCAGTATTCCTTCCTTGGCCCAAATCTTTAAGTTTAGTATAGGCACTCACTGGCTGTTACATGGCCTCCTAATGAGACCATATAGTGGTGCTGGAAATAGTCTTCTGTTGCTAAGTGAGTGCTAGGGGAGTGCTAAAATTACTTCACTGCCCTCAAAAGAAAGATCTTATGGGTTGTAGTAGATATTGCACCACAAGAGGAAATGCTGTTCAAAATAAAACAGAGCAAAACTTTTCCATCTTGTGAGAAACTAGTGGAACAATCAACTTGGAAAATTTTCTCCTAATCTTTCTGAGTTTACTGAATAAATCGGAAATCCAGATCAGGCACTTAGTACATGTCCTTTGTGTCCACACGGTATCCTGACTCAACAGGCCTAGAGCCAAGTGAGTCAGCAGTCAAAAATGTCTTAGCAGTTTGCCCAAAAGGAAGTTTTCAAAACTGATTATTTGTAAGCCATTACTTTATCAACATATAAAACTTATTTCTCCAGGTAACTGCTCTTGTCACCCTGTAAAAGACGATGAGATTTCTATGATAGTCCATTTGTAAATGGTCTGAGTGTGAAACTGAAACTAGTTTCTTAAATATTTATCCAATAAAAATGGCATCGGCTTGGATCAGCAGATATATGAAATGCACTTAATGTTTTAAGCTAAATGTTGGCCCTGTATCTTGAGGGAGAGATTGCCACTACTTTACAGAGAAAAACTGTATCTTCCAGTAAAACAGAATCTGAAAAAGTTCAGGAGGGTTTTCAGAAATTTCAGCTGCAGTTTTTGAAGAGCTGATGAAATTTCCAAGGAGAGGGTGAGGAAAAAAAGTATCTACTTGAGTAGCTGAAATACCAAGCTCGGTAAAATCAGAGGCAGTAGAGGACTCGGGGGAAGCATTCCTTTTTCCTTCATTTAGCCTTAGCCCAGTGTGGACACAGGGTTGAAGTTACTCCTCTCTCCAGAGATGCTACACAGGGTCTTGCATGTGGAAGGGGAACACTACATCACAAAAATCTTTGCAGAGCATAAGAGTGTAAGATTCTTGCAAGTAAAATACATCAACTCTTGTGTCATTTAGGGGTTGTGGCATTTCCAGCCTTGCAATAATTGCCTAGCACTTTCCATTTGTGAGAAAATAGAAAGAAATGTCTTAACAGTGGGTTCTGCATTGTGTAAAAGTCCAACTGCAACTTGCAGAAACACCCGTGAGACTTACTGCTACCATTATAAGCTTAGAGTAATGTGCCCATATTTTTCTTTTTAGACCATGCACACTTTATTCAATACCTAGTGCTGTGGGGGTTTTTTAAGCACTCTTACTCTGAAGTACATTTTGAGAAACACTGCAAAAAGACTGTATCTAGTCTGTTTCTAACTATGGCAAGTGTGACACCAAAAGCACAATTCCCTCTCTCAGGCTCTCTATGCTACCTGCTTCAATGACGTGCCAGTTTTCACTGGCATCTATGAGATGCCTTTTCATGGGAATCTCTCCCAGTATTCCTTCCTTGGCCCAAATCTTTAAGTTTAGTATAGGCACTCACTGGCTGTTACATGGCCTCCTAATGAGACCATATAGTGGTGCTGGAAATAGTCTTCTGTTGCTAAGTGAGTGCTAGGGGAGTGCTAAAATTACTTCACTGCCCTCAAAAGAAAGATCTTATGGGTTGTAGTAGATATTGCACCACAAGAGGAAATGCTGTTCAAAATAAAACAGAGCAAAACTTTTCCATCTTGTGAGAAACTAGTGGAACAATCAACTTGGAAAATTTTCTCCTAATCTTTCTGAGTTTACTGAATAAATCGGAAATCCAGATCAGGCACTTAGTACATGTCCTTTGTGTCCACACGGTATCCTGACTCAACAGGCCTAGAGCCAAGTGAGTCAGCAGTCAAAAATGTCTTAGCAGTTTGCCCAAAAGGAAGTTTTCAAAACTGATTATTTGTAAGCCATTACTTTATCAACATATAAAACTTATTTCTCCAGGTAACTGCTCTTGTCACCCTGTAAAAGACGATGAGATTTCTATGATAGTCCATTTGTAAATGGTCTGAGTGTGAAACTGAAACTAGTTTCTTAAATATTTATCCAATAAAAATGGCATCGGCTTGGATCAGCAGATATATGAAATGCACTTAATGTTTTAAGCTAAATGTTGGCCCTGTATCTTGAGGGAGAGATTGCCACTACTTTACAGAGAAAAACTGTATCTTCCAGTAAAACAGAATCTGAAAAAGTTCAGGAGGGTTTTCAGAAATTTCAGCTGCAGTTTTTGAAGAGCTGATGAAATTTCCAAGGAGAGGGTGAGGAAAAAAAGTATCTACTTGAGTAGCTGAAATACCAAGCTCGGTAAAATCAGAGGCAGTAGAGGACTCGGGGGAAGCATTCCTTTTTCCTTCATTTAGCCTTAGCCCAGTGTGGACACAGGGTTGAAGTTACTCCTCTCTCCAGAGATGCTACACAGGGTCTTGCATGTGGAAGGGGAACACTACATCACAAAAATCTTTGCAGAGCATAAGAGTGTAAGATTCTTGCAAGTAAAATACATCAACTCTTGTGTCATTTAGGGGTTGTGGCATTTCCAGCCTTGCAATAATTGCCTAGCACTTTCCATTTGTGAGAAAATAGAAAGAAATGTCTTAACAGTGGGTTCTGCATTGTGTAAAAGTCCAACTGCAACTTGCAGAAACACCCGTGAGACTTACTGCTACCATTATAAGCTTAGAGTAATGTGCCCATATTTTTCTTTTTAGACCATGCACACTTTATTCAACCCTCTGAGGTAAAAAAAAAAAAAAAGGGAAACAAATAAACCAACAAAACCCCCCCAAACAACAACAGCAAACAAACCAAACCAAAACATAAAAAAAAAAAAAAAGAAACAAATAAACCAAAACAAAACCCCCCCAAACAACAACAGCAAACAAACCAAACCAAAACACACACACACAAACACAAAAAAAAAAACAAAACACAACAACAAAATAAACAAAGTAGTCATATTAAACGTTTTTTTTTTCCTTTGTTTTGATCTTCCTGGGTCACACACACACACGTGTTTCACGAATCTGGCTCAGCTGAAGGTGAGAGCTCCTGCTAGTTGGTGATGAGTCCCAGCCACCATGCTCATGGCATCATGCCCCATAGTGCCATGACCACTGGAGGTCTGAAGTTTGGGGCTGGGCTTTCCCTGCCTGCTTCCCAGCTGCAGAAGGGCCCAAAGCAGCAGCTGCAGGGGGTGGTGGGAAGGGAGGAGACTTCATTCAAGCTGCAAACCTGGGAGCTCGGTGTTGGGCTTCCCTGAGGGTTACCAGCACCTGGGTCAACAGTTTCCCAGTTCTTGCTGGTACATAGTCAGGTTTGTCAAGGCAAAGTGGTGAACAATGGTAGAATACCTTATTAAGGAAAATGCTCATCCTTTGAATCTCATTGAATTTCACTCTCTCTGAATGTGAGTTGTTGTGCCTCAGCAACAGAGAAGAGCCAAAGTAACAAAGAGTGTAGAACACCTAAGTAGCTTTAGTTCTCATTGGTTTTGTTGTTGCATTTTGGAAGGTATGAGGCCTGCTTACTTGGTAACTTAACAGCAAGAAATTTTCTTCCTTCTGCTCAGTCTTCTTAACATGCCCTAAGTCAGCTTAATACTGAGGGTGGGAATGATTAAACCACAGCAAATAAAAAAAAATAAATGTAATGTTGGGTGTAGCTCTCAAATAATTCAGAAGTTTTCATTTGGACACAAGCTATGCTTCCAAATCAGTAGCAAAAGCAGTTATGAAGCCTTTGTCACTGATGCCTTTTAAGAAAGCAATAGATGGGGATCTTATAGAAATAATTTGGTGTAGCTGAGGCATGGCTTGAGGCAGAAAATCTCTCCGTCTTTTTGGCTTCAGATTGCATGATTCCCCCATGGTCACACAGCATGGTCACACACATCTCACCTATACTCTTGAAAAATTCTCTGCCTAAACAAGTAATATAGTCGCTCTCGTTTCCCCTGTTTGCTGGGCACAGATGACAAGACTTGCTGAAAGTGTCTCAGGTGGACATGAGACTTGCTGATGCTGAATCAGGGCTGATTCCCACCAACAGTGGTCTCTCTGCCACCAGGCTGCTCAGCCTTGCATAGTTGTTGTTCGAAAGGAATGACATCCTATGAGAGTCACAAAATGAGGGGAAACCAAAATTGCACATTGCTCTCCAGCTGCTCATCAGTCCATAGCTTTTCTCTCACTTTCCCTCAGCCCTCCACCCTCACCATTTCAGTAATGAGAGAACAACCTCTGCAATCTGTTCAGCAAGAGAACAACTCATCTGAGCATAATTTCCTCTTCTCTGTTGTTGAATATAACTTCCCTTGGGTAGGTGAAAATTTTGGCAGTCTGTACAAAGACTAGCAGAGACTGAAGCAGAAGCTGTAATAGAGCTGTTACAGCTTGACAGCACTGTTTTGTAATGCACTGGGGGATTTTATTACAAGTCAACTGTAGCTTCAAGAAATTTAAGATAATGGCATCTGCTCAGATGATTTTTAAAATGTTTAATAAATGAAATCACAGTAGATTTGAACATGGAGACTATGGCTGTAGCAGGCCTGGATGACTCAATAAAAATGAAAATCGATCAGGCAACTTCACTTTGTTGGCAAGTTTTTGCTCTGTAAGTGGAAATAAATGTTTTTGTAGATCTAATAATTTCACACGCATTTCTTCGGATACTGGCAAAACTGTGTTTGTAAACTGTTTGCTGAGTGCATTGTTTTTTGCTGAATTTGTGTTTACATAACATCCTGTTAAAGATCATTTAATGTAGCCTCACAAGGACCGCTGTTGCTACAGTGCGTATGAGTGATAACCAAAAGCTTGAAGAGTCCTGTGGCTTGAGAGAAGACTTTTCACCTCCCCACTCACTGTAACCTTGCTTTTTCCTGAATTTACTAAAGGAGATTATGATAGCAATTAAAGCTTCAGATCACTGGCTCCAGGTAGTCATAATATTGCTCATTTTTATTATAAGACAATGATTCACAGTGGTGGCAGGAAAAGGAACATCATTTTTTAAAAAATGATGGATTCTTTGCTACCAACATTTTTCAAATCCTAAATCTCACAATAGGTGAAATGTGGTCTCTGGCATCTCTGGCTCTGAAACTTGCCTTGGGACAGGACTAGTTTTGTTAGCTATGAGCTCTGTTGAGATGGTTCGTGTGGTGTGAGCCAGCTGAAGAAATAAGGCAGAAAATACGAAAACCATGGAGGGTCCCGGTGCCACCACATGACAAGCCAGGCTCAGGCTGAGCCCCCTGGGCAGCCTGGCTGGGGGAGCCACATGTGGGTGAGGACCCGTGGGCCAAAGCAGGACAGACTGCCCACTCCTCTGTGGAAAATTTGAGGGGTGCCAGAGGGTTTGGGGCCGAGAGAGTGCTGGTGAGCTCCCAGAGGCTTCTACTCCACTTGCTTTTTTGTTGTATTTTCAGCTGCAGTCCTATGCAAAGGTGCATATTAGCATGACTCAGGTTCCTGTGGGAAGCCCAATTAATAGCTGGAGTTTATAAGAGTTCCTGTGCTCCCTCAGACCCCTGGCCTTCTGCTCTGAGACAGCCCTCACAGCACAGAAATTGAGGTGGGAACATTTGTAAACTTCTCAGCTCCTTATCATGTTGCTTCGAGGAAAAATATTTTTAGAATTTCCACAGAATATTGGAATTTCCACAAATAAGCATTTTCTAATGAGAATGTGTTTTCTCAAGATCATTGCAAACAAACCTGCTGAAAGCCATGCATCTGCAAGGTGGTAGGATAGGAACGTGCAGATGGCTCAAGCTAACTTAGAACCATCCAGTACCGTATGTTGTGTTTAGTCTTCATTTGTACCCATATGAACATCTATGCCCTGCGCTGTGGCTCTTGGGAAAATGAAGAAAACTAGTGGGTTTATACTAGATTTCTACTGTGTTCCATTGTTTTCTTTATTCATGGACTTGTGAGCAAATCAGATCAGTCATCTAAAAGAGACATTAGGTGTGTTTCTGAAGACAGCTCATCTTAGGGTCTTTGGCAGGATGAGGCCCCACTTTATGGTGCAGTGGCTCGGGGGTGGAAAGAGGACTCTAAACAGAGACAGGCAGAAAACCACCAGAAACACTGCTGCGTTACCTGTAGCACGTTCAGATTTGCAGATGTGCCTCTGAAGGTGTGATGAAATCCCTATTTTGGATCTCTGCTCTCTTGACCTGCAATTCTAATTATCTGCAGTTTCTCAGAAAACCAGCATCCTGCTTTTTGTCTGCGAGGATCTGGCGCACTGCGCCACCTCGAAGGACACTGCACAGCATCAGGGATAGTGAAAGCATGAGCTATTTATTAACTGAGTGATACCACATGTAGACTCACTGGATGTTTACAAAACTGTGTGGGTGGGTTGATCAAACACATGGGGCCTTCCCTTTGGTTTAATTCCTGTTAACTGATGAAAGTGAAAAAAACCACCAACAAATCAAATCAAATCTAACTGGGCTGCAGCCAAACAAAAACAAAAATGAAAGATGATCAAATTGTATTGTATCTTGTTTTTTGAGGCTTAAGCAGAAAGATGCCTGTCCCTTTCTTGCTATTCCAAGCCTGGTCCTTAAGGAGCACTGCATTCCAGCCTGGCACAGTTGGAGCCCTGTGTCCCCTCAAGATGGCTAATGACTTGCAGATTTATTCCAAGGCGGTTAAGGGATTTACCTCCTTCCAGAAAATGCTTAGGAAAGGATCATCTGCTTCAGAAGGAGTGGTTTCATGTACTGACATGTGAGAGAGAAATGTGTCACATGTACAGAGGCCCAAAACACATCTCCCAGTCATCAAGATGGGCATTTCCTAGTGCATAAAATGATCAGGATCACCTCATCATGGACCCTCTGGTCATCAGGGAGCAACACTGGAGACCCAAGGAACCGGCAATTTGCCCTACTGTCACAGGAACCTCTGTTTCTGTTATTATGATCTTAACATTTGACCTGTGCAGCTTTACCCTTTTCCTTTTAGCATCCACATATCTTTAGGGAAAGCTGTGTAGCTGAGTTTTTAAACAGCATCAGTAGCCACTACCTCCACCTGCATCCATCTGCAGTGAATAATAAAGAGAACTTGCATTTAGGTATAAAATTGTATATTTTCCCATGCTGTAACTTGATTGTCTTCCACAGAGTTACACAGGGGACAGATTTGGATAAAAGTAAATCCAGTCCAAACTTTTACTTAGGGAAAAACTTATATTGGGATTAATAGGCTTCTCTGGCTTTCTATCCTGCAGAATCAATTAAAAACAGTTGGGGAGGAAAAAAAAGAAAAGGCACTCTTGGGGTTAATGGGCCCATTTTTTACGGCTTTTTATTATGTATAGTCCTCAGCACCTGTTTAAAATACTATGTAATCTGGAGGCAGCTTCTTTGCATGGGTGTAAAGGGAGGTTCCCCTGTCACAGCTGTGCATACTTAAAGCAACGTGGGGCAAATGAGCCAGGTTCTCACTGGTGCCCAAACATGCTATGACTTCCTGAGGGCTGCTCTCTGTTGGCTGGCAAAAGGTAAAATAAGTCCTGATGTTGTGCTAGTTGGTGTTTTCAAATGTTGAGAGGAACCTTGAGCTGTCTTGTAGATGATGTGGGTTAGGTTGCAATCTGTTTTGAGAGGCTGTGATGTGGTAGCTGGGAGGGGTATTCTTGACATGGCTGCTGTGCTGCAGGTGAGCTGGAAGCCCCTGAGATATGGGGGTAGAGCTTATGTCTATGGAGAGCTCCTGCATGTGGGCTACTGCCCTGTGCGTTTGGGAGTTTTGTTGTGCCTACCCTTTTCTTAGGGTGATACAGAGATTTTTTTGTAACTTGAGAAGTGATAGCTGCTGGACTGAAACCAGGAGTGGTGGCAGACTTCTTTTGTGCCCCTGCTCTTGCATGGCACTGCTAGCCTGGACAGACAGCAGGCTTGTCCATGGACCCCTGTGGTTCTGATTTGCTCATCTCTCTTCCTGCTGTATGTATCTATGTTTTTGTTGTTGGTTTTTTTTTAAATATTGTAGCATCTAGTATTGGAGAATGAAAGGCCTGCTGCTGTACTTGACATTCTAGCTTGAAGGAAACACTGTAGACAAACGCACATTAAATCTTGTGATGGCTGGGCCTCATCATGTGGTTTAGTATCTGGTAAGTGCTGTGGCTGCTAGGAATTGGGACTTTGATAGGGATTTTAAAATTGCCATGTAGCCTTTCCTGAGCTCTGCTCAAGGCACTTGGAGACTTCTCCTTCTTCTAGTATAAGTTTAGTGCCACGTTATCGGAATGCTGAAAAAAATCGCATTCTGTACTTGTAATAGTGACCCTGTGTTAGACTTAAATAAGAAATTGCCCTGTTTTCCCCCCTGCCTTCTTTTGCTGCATGTAAGCTTCCTCTCCCCTTGTTACTCTCCAGTCACCTGCTGCTTCAGGGTCTCTGCTTTGCTGCCCTGCTTCTTCTGGCACTAATCCTCTAGCCAGTCCTTCTGCTGCCTTGGAAGGAAGAAGAAGCCAAGTGTGGATGCAGAGACCTTCATTATGCTGTGGTAGGGAGCAGAGGCTTGGGAAAATGGTTTCCTCGGTTGCCCGGAACTGGTACGAGCACGGGGGGCACCAAGCTGGGGATTCACTCACCACCCTTCTGAGTGAATCAGTGCTTTCCTGTCTGTGTCTCCCAGAGCCTCTTGTTCTGGCTTAGTCCTCATAGTGTTTTTGCTTCCTAAACTGTTGAGGGTAAGGGGATTTAAATTTGTTTTCATTAGGCTTGCTGTGTCCATGTATGCTCTGAACTGGTTATGCCTTAGAATAGATGCTTGGCTCCTCTTAGTGTTAGCTAGACCTGATAGTTTCTGCTTTTATGAAGTACATTATAATCTAGTAGGTTTATAGGTGTGATGACTATATCAATTTATGGCATGAGTACTTTTTAAAAAGTGATAAAATTCTCTGTAACATATTTTATTTCATGGTAAAAAAAGACCTGCCTCCCTTCCATCCTTTCCAGGCTTCCTCTTAGCACCCTTTCCTGGTCAGGTAATTGCTGGGCTAACATAATAAAAAGTTATTTCCTGTATGAAAGATGTATGTGATGCAGGCAGGGAGAGGGAAAGAATTTTATGCTTAGGGACAGATGAGGGGTTACAGTTATCTTAAGTACTATCCTCAGCATGGAGAGTTACAGTCTCAGCTGACTTGGCAGTGCCTGGTAGCTGCAAACCTTTTGTTGAATTAGAAGTTGTTTTTTGTGAGTTGATATAGGTTGACTGCCTTTTTTATTTATTTATTTTCCCAACTTGGAGCAGAGAAAAGAGGTGGATGTAGTGGCAAAGCAGTGACACACATTGTTCCTTTAAAGCAACACTTTGCCCACATCCCCCTGTAAGCAGGGAGTGTTTTATGCCGAATGCCATGTATGTGTCAGAACCACGGATGCCAGACACAGCGATAAGTAAAAAGATCACACAGTTAATTATCTTTGCAAAAAGAAAGAGCAGTTCTGTGGCACTAAAACACAGAAGGCATTCTTTACAGAGGAGGTGTGGGATAATCACGTTGCTGGTCTGTTGCAGGCTTTTGGAGTATCGCTTACCCTGTGAGCAGAAGGCACTAATGCCACCTCTTGTCAGGACCCTGAATTGAATTATGCTCCAGGCTTGAAACTCAACCTCCCACCTTGACAAATTGCCTGTGAGCTGAACATGATTTGAACCACTCCAGCGCAGTTTCTCTCAGCGTCACCCCTCGGTACCATATTAATAGAATGTGTTAGCATTAGACAGCTTGGCAAAATGGTAAATATGACAGAGCACATGGACAGATTGTCTCCTTGATGGTAAATAGATTGTGAATAATTGAATAATGCTGTAATAGTGAAGAGGATCTGTCTAACATAAGGCACAAATTATGCTTCTCTCTCTGCTCCAGCTCAGACGTTTTGGACTCCTTTTTCTTTGCCATAATTGGACATAATCAGTAACACAGTCAGTGACTAAAGACTGTCTGGTATCAATTCCCAAATCCAGGAACTGCAACATCTAGATCTTGGGAGAGCTAATGCTCTCTATTAGCTGATTAGTTCAGTTAATTTGTTGTGTCCCATGGTGATTGTAAAGTAAATAAGAAAGGCTAGTCTGTTTCAAATACCTTCCTGCAGCTCTCTGTGTGTTATGTATATATGATCCATGCATGTGTATATATCTACAAGCTTGCCTGGGAGTTGAAGGTGTTGAGAAACTGCAGGTTTCCCTGGCTTCAGAGGAAGCTCTTGGCTCAGGACCTCGTAAAGAAAAGTTGCCTAAGAATATTTAGTCTAGTCTGAAGGGAACAACTTATTCCATGGAGCAAATCAGAAAGAGAAAACTGCATTACTTAATTTATTTCAATTCTAGATATAGCCTGCATGTCTGCCTTGTTGACTGATGGAAATGCTTTGGGCAGGACTCATCTTCTACTTGAATATGACCTTGCTTGCAAAAAAATAACGATAGTGCAAATCTTCCTTTTCCTCCTCTCCAAATGAAGCTTGTCTGTGACCTGTTGCAGCTTGCTATCCCTAGATTTCAGCAAACATAGGTGCTATTGTGGAGGCAAAAATACCTTCTTTAAAGTGTAAACCACTGATGGATAATTAAGGATATATTTACTTGTGATTTAGTTTGTTAGTTACATGTTTCTGAAGCAGCTCTCTTCTGTATTTCCATCCATGACAGTGTGTTACTGGGCCAATGCTTTTGCTGCATTTGATTCATGGAAGATGCTGAAAACACTAGAATTTATGCAGCTGTGAGAAGTAGAAAGATGTCTTGTTCACAAATAGCTTTTAATTTGGAGTCAGGCTGACCTTTGTCAGAGCTAGAGAGAGAACTTACTGGGTATGTATTTGGAGTGTATGGAGAAGACTGCCTCTAGGTCCTGAATGCCATTGTGTCAATCCCCATGCCAGCACTTCAGCATCTTCAGAGCAAGCTGAAACCCTCTGGTGGGGAGATGCTTGGATACCTGAGCTCCAGGACCATTTCTTTTCTCTGTGCTGGTAGGCACCAATGCCTTCCATTGACTTCTATATTAATCTTTTCATTTGCAAACAGGTAGAGGTGCCATTTTTCACTCTGTGACAGCCATGGGTGGGTCAGGACAATGGGCCCAAATGTAGGTTGGTGGGGAACAGCAGCTTGTAACAGTACATGATTAAAGTGTCAAGTTACTGCTCTTTTATATTATATGTAGACTGTAAATGATGAATGCAGGGTGATTTATCTTCCATTGGATTTGCTTGACAGTAATCAAGCCTGTAACCAATTTGCCTGAAGCAGAGAAGCTCGGAGTTAACTCTAGAGGTTTAGGGACGATGGCTTGCTAGGGGGCTGGATAGGTAGACAAGCCACCTCATCTGGAGAGCCCCCTTTGTCCTTCTGTGTCCTGGGAAAGTCACTTCTGGAAACAATAATGGAGCATTTTGTGGCCACTTAACTGCTGAACCTTAGTGTTTTGGAGCTTCAAATAACTTGTTCCTGTTCTCACACTAGCAAGTCCAGTTGCCAGAGCAAACAGTAATATTTCAGTTTGTCCATGCTTTCTGAAACTCCCTGTTCACCTACATTTTTTTCACTGTAAGTTTTCTGGATGAAAACTGTCTGCTATATTTTGTTTGCTGTTTGTAGGGTTGGCTTTGTTGTTGTTGGTTTGGTTACTTCTGGTTTGTTTTGTTTTTTCTTTTTTTGTCTGAAGTCTGCCTTTCTATGAGGTGTGGAATGTCATGAAATCTTTTTCCTTCTGGGCACTTGCAATGGCAGTCCTGAGCAATAGTAGGGAAACATCCTAAACCCTCATAATGACCAGATTGTGAGCACTGCTGTTTGCCTGCTGTGAACACACTGTGTGCATTTTGTACTCCCGGTTGTTAAATGGGGATATCTAAAAGCAGCAGCTGAGTAAGGAAGTACCACTGATTGGCAACCAGCGTTAGCCAAAGGTCAGTGCTAATTACTCTGCCTCATTTGCATGAGATGCTTTGAAAGATGGAGAAGAAAGTCCGTGGCATTTTCTGCCAACAAATTATTTGGTTGACAGGAGGATGTCACTGCTCATCAGTACTGATAGCCTGCACGTTAGTGCTTGTGCAATTAAGCGGGATAGAAATATTGCCACAGAGTTAACTTTCTGGGAGTAATTACTGTGGGTGTCAACACATGCTGATGAGAAGTAAAAGGATGTATTTACTATATATATGAATCAAGGTTATGAATTATTAGACAATTGTTTACGATTATTGCCTTTGTCTCTAGCCCATTCTTTCTTCCTCTTGTTTTTGCATGTTATATTGCCCTTTATACCAGGAGGGATAGAGGGCCACATCAACACAACCAGGGCTCTGCTGGTCAGAGTTTGGACTGTTTCTCATCTAATTTAACCTTTTGAGTTTTAGTGAAAGATATAAGATATATATATATATTTTCAGCCTTGCCATAAAAACACACCCCTGCAGATCTGGTAAAGGCACTGTAAAGCTGAAGTAGAAGCAACTGAAAGAGTAACATAAGGGAGGTCTGGAGGAGCTAAAGGAAAAACTGACTTTTGGAAGAAATCTGAGGACAGGAAGCCCTTAATTAAAAAGACCAGTGGCTTTGGATGTTTCAGGTTCTGCATGTCAAATTTCCATTACCAGAATTTTGGTGAGGGCTAGGAAGCTGAGCTCTGCAAACTTAAACCCCTTAGGAGTGTCTGTTGATTGCCTAAAGGTGGAGACTGTCAAGAAGGCCTTATTTATTTTTTTTATTTTTTTAAACGATGTGAAACATCACTTCCAATGAAAGCTTTAGTTCAAAAGTGTTGGTAGGATGAGGCTTAGGTCCAGCAACTAAATTTTTGCCAAAGACATGTCCTGAGGAGTGCCAGGTCTGGTCTATGTCCACGTTACCTTTGTGTAACCGTTACTCTGGGCAAATGGTGTTGAGCCTTTGCCATCGAAGCGTCGGTGTTTCCATCATTGTGAATTGTACAAATCCAGTAATTTAAATGTGCTTGTTTGTGGTTTTTTTTTGCTTCACCTGGATAAAGCAAAGTCGAAAATAGTAGTAGTGTCTTAAATTTGTCAATGGAGCTGACAAATATTTTTTTCCAGCTGTGTCCCTAGCTTTTCTCTGTTATTGTTTAAACTAGGTGCACAGGATTCCAAATAGCCTACTTTACCTACTTATCAAGTTACAGAGACTAAGAATTGTACAGAAGCCAAGTTCTGCTGTCACTGTAGGACAGATGAGTGTGAGTCCTTTATGCTCCTTTGAATGTCACCACCTTTGTGCATGTCCTGTGCACAGGACATGAGCATGAATTCTAAAACACACCAAAAACCCTCTCGCAAAGCCAGGCTGTGACTGTAGCCTTACATAAATCAGAGCTTTGACTTACCCTTAGCATAACAGAAAAATACTTGGTAATCATACTCCGGAACAAGGAGCTGCTGCATGTCATCCTCTGAGACAGTACAATATATCATGCTTTTGGGGTCACGCATGTGGCCAAAGGCAATGCTTAGTGGACTAGGGTGATGAAGACCTCCTGTCCTTCTGTGGTGCCTGTACCCACCTGTTTTGGGATCACCCTGCATTGTTTTCCTCCTCCTTCTGGATGTGATGGGGCAGGTGTGGCATCTCCTTGAGCCAGAGGTGCTTTGGAGTCCTGTTCTGGCTGCATTTGAGAAGGGCTTGCTACACCTGGGCCACTGCAGGTATCTTTTAACACAGCAATTACACTGTCCCCTCTCACCAGACCAGAAAGCCCAGCTCTCCTGTGGAAAAGCAAAGGTGTAACCCCTACTTCCTTGCAGGAACAACTTTGAATCGCTTGATTCATTGGTGAAATGCCACATTGACTTCATCAGCATAATCTAGTATAGGCTCATGTTTTTGAGGTACCTCAAAATTGCTCTCCTATGAGCGATTTTGAATGCTGATTTAAATGTTCTTTCAATGTTTGAATAAACCACCTACTGAGAGGTGCGAGTCAAAAGTTAGTCCCCTGCAACCTGTGCTTTTTTTGGTTGCATAAACTTTGTTTAATTTTCATAGTTCTAGTTATAAAATACTACTCATGTTTAGAAATAGAACTCACACAACATTTAAGTCATAGGACAATATGATGAGCTGAATGGTTAATCTGAAGTAAAAAATTATCAGATGACATGGCATAGAGGCTGAGAAATGAGTCGTGAGCATAAGCTTGGAGGAGAGTCAGCAGCAGGAAAGCACCAGATCGTTGAATAACATGGGTATAATAAGAATAATAAAAAAGGCAGAAAGAGGAGACTGGATAAATCTTAGGAGTTTGGTGGGCAATAGAAGAAGCACTGAGGAAAACAAATACTAGAAAAAGCACTAGGGCCAGAGAGCTTTGCCTTGATATAGTTGAGGAGCTTCTTTACACCCGTAGTTTAAATAGCATTTTTGGCTTTGACTGCCATAGCTTGTTAAAGGTTTCCAAAATCCCTTGTTTACACTTTGATGTTTGGTCTTCTGATAAAAAGAAAGGAGAGACGTTTACAGCAAATGATAATTTCCAGATGGAAAACTTTTCTTTAATTTCTAACTCAACTGCATGAGAAGTATGTGACATTTATTTCAAGTCCCTTCATAAACTAAAAGGTGCTGCTGATGACATGCTTATTTTCATATTTGATTAGTAAGCACACTAAAAACTTACTAAAGAGCAGGACTCTGCAGGAGGGCCATTTCTCCCCACCTAGTGCTATCATTTGTCACTCAGTGCTGTTAGATTAAAAGCAGCACGGCTGCAGCACAGTTATTATCTATACCCACTTAAAGGCCAGCAGTTTCAATTTTAAAACCTTTTAAATTTCTGTGGGTTTCAGTAACACATCTTTATCCATGGATGCTCAGATTTTTATTCACTCTGAATGAAGGAGAAAGGGAAAACCATCTTTTACGGTGTCTTGAAGAGCTCCTAGGAAGAGGGAATACTTTGGTGTGTTACATTTGGGTGTGTTATTTGGGAGTTTAGTGGGTTTTTTTGTTTTTGTGTTTTTTTCCTGAGGCTTATTTTATGAAAACAAGAAAGATGGCCTTAATCTAAGGAAACCTCAAAAAACCTCTCAATAAAGCAGTCATCTGGTGATGTGTGTGAATTACTTAGTCTAAACATTTGCTGTGTGAAGAAAAGTCCTTCGCTTTCTTTTTGCACCTTGCTCTTTTGAAAGGTGATCCAGCTGATCTAATGGGCATTTTAAATCTGGCCATCAGTTGATTGCAATTAAACTGAACATGGGATGGCAATACCTGAGGACAGTAAAGGTTTAGATCTGCCCCTACCAGGATTATGTAGTTGAAGGAGCAGAGGAGGAATCTGTTGCCCTGTCTGGAAAACCCTACTCCATAGTTTTTGTTCTTACTGGAACATTAGGAAATGTGCATGTATCATGAGCAAAAGGGGAGCTGAAGGGTAACTTTACATTCCAAAAATGTGAAATGATTAGAGAGTAAAATTAATGTCTTGTATTATAATGCACTGTGTATTAGAGAAAAGGCCTGCCTGTCTGGTAGAATTATATTCACTGAGGGCAAACACAGAGCCTCTGAAATTATTGGAGAATTATTTTGAAAACCCTTTGATCAAGGATAACCGTGTAGATATCGGCTACCAGCTGCAGCTCTGCTCAGCCTGCTGGGAAGGTTTCTACCTAATAGTGACATCTCCTGGAGATCTTCTGGATCTTCTAGACAGCACTGTTCTCTCAGCCTGGAGTCATTCCTTCAGGGCAAAGGCTAGAAATAGGGATTGGGAAAATATTAATTTGTATTTGAATATGGAAGAAAGCCCAGTGTAGTTTAGATATTAGTTTAGCATAACCTTAAACACCTTTCAACCACAATACTCTTAGGAAATAAGAATTTGTGCATTGCAAAATGGTAAAAATCAGAGTTGAAGGCTGCTTTTTTTTTTTTTTTGCCTTTTTTCTTGTTTTTTGAGAAAGTGAAAAGGAAACACGTTAGTAAAACAAAAATTGGGACACTGAAATTTGTTGATTTTGCTGGGTTTTTTTCACCTTCTTTACTTTCACTCTCTGGGGAGGAGAAAGAAATGACTGAGGAAAGACTTCTTTACTGTGAAGGTGACAGGGCACGGGAACAGGCTGCCCAGAGAGGTTGTGGAGCCCTCTGGAGACATTCAAAACCCATTGAACTCATTCCTGTGTGATGTGCCCTAGGTGACACTGCTCTGGCAGGGGGGTTGTACTGGATGATCTTTCAAGGTCTCTTCCAACTGCTAAGATTTGTTGATTCTGTGACTGCCATTATGGCCCTGGTACTATTACACTGAGTAGGTGTATGGAGCTCTGCTTCTTCTGACAGTAAGTGTGGCCTGAGTTGCTCACAGGAGGTGGTGAGCACATTGTTATGATACCCTGCTGCCCGGGCCTTGCTTACCAGGGAAGGGCTTTCCCCACTGTAGGTGTTGATTCAGGAGCAGAGCCTCTCGGAAGTGATGCAGGGCACTGAATTCTTCTTAAAATGTCTTTCCAGGGTTGCATGATCCAAAGTGTGGGTGTAGGGGTTAGAATCCCTGCTTTGAGTGGGGGTTCAACTTGTTTTCAGAAACTACTGGGCTGGCTACTTTGAAATGGTTTCAGTAACTCCTGAATTGCCTTTAAATTGTAATTTAATGTCGCTGCAATCAAAACAAGCAATGGTCCATTTTTATTTTTTTTAGACTGACTTTGATTTCCTCTTTGTCTCTTGTATCAACTTGAGTTGTGCTTTTTAGCATCACTGCCTCCAAGGCTGTAGAAATCTCTCTCACTGTAGGGAACAAAAAGCCCTTAATACTGGGATGGGTTAGAGTTTTACTGACTATGCTGCCTTGGATTTGATGACCAAAAGGGAAAAGTAAAAAAAACAAACCACCAAACCCAACCAATCCCCACACCTGACCCCTCCCTGCCCCTCAATGCCAAATTCTATGAGTAGTGGTGTAAACAGGCTTCCTGTGAATCAATATGTAAGTAGTTCAGAAGACAATGTTGAGGGTTCATTATGACTGTGGAAGGAGCCTATATAAGTTGAACAGCTGCATGATCATGCCAATCTCACCCCAAGGAAACAACCCCAAAACCCCCTTCGCAGTGTGCTTACCTCTTCTGGGAGATCTAGTTTTACTGTTATGTGTTTTAGTGTATCATTCAGGGTAAAGCTATACCTGTCACTAATATGTTAAAGTATATTCAAGCCTCTAACTTTTCTGAAAAGGACGAGATACATTGCTCATGATGCTGTTGTAAAATTCTAATGTTTTAATACTGAACATGTACATTTCTAAGACATTACAAATGTAACATCACATCTGCTTTTGCAGGGTGACAATCTGGTGTTAAGATGTCTTAAATTTCACAACCAAATGGAAAAGAAAATCAATTCTGCTTCTCTGTAGTGATGCAAGTGTGTTTATGTATTTTCTTTCAGTCTGGTACTATATAGAACCTACAAAACTCAGCCAGAACAAAACTAAACCACATCAGTCAAAATAATTACTAGGAATGTTACAGGAAAGCTAGCTTTAGACATGGAATTCTTCAACCTTTCTCTGTACTGTCCAAACTCTTTGTATCTGTGGCCATGGCAAGAATCCCTGTGCAATTTTATGGTGCAGGATGCGGAGAACAGCTTATTTTGGCACACAACAGGAATATCTGTGTTTCTTGTTCCTGGAGGTTCTGCTTAAGGAGCCTTCTCCTAAAAAGCCATTGTAGGATTTGCAGTACATGCTCTGAATAAGCTAGATTTCAGACAAAGTAAAAAAACTTGAGGCAGGAAAGGGAGAAAGACCAATTTGATCTTCATATTTTTCTATGTATGCTGAGCACCAGGACAGGGAGCCTGAAGATTTTTTACTGTTAGAAAATTGTGTGCACTTGCAGCTACTTTAAAAAAAGTAGAAGACAGGTATTTAAACTTCTTACAAGGCCTATTAAGATAATGCCCTAAAAGAAAGTGTATTTCAGTGACTTACTTGAGGTTACACAGAAAAAATTGCTGGCAAACTTTGAAGCTGAACCCTGGTGGCACAATGCTGTTATACTGAGGGGGCCTTGAGACCCTTCTTCCTTCTTAACTGATGTTTGGTGTAGAATTGTGGAATATTGAGTTTGCACGCATAGTGGCTGCTTAATGTGGCTGTGTCTCCTCATTTGGTGCAAACAATGGACTAGCACTGTTTTAATCTGCTTTTCATATACTGATTAGGAGCAAAATTGGTCACAAATAAGTGTGATCCTACTGTCTGGAAAGCAGGATTGGTGGGAATGTATGTTATTAATCCTAGAAGCGGGGGTCTTTTGATTCTCTGGCTCATGGGACTGCTTCACTAAAATCCTGCTTCCATGTGATGGCAGTATTTTGAGTGATGTGATGAGAATGGTAAGCAAAGGTTAGGCGTAAGGACTGTTTATGACACTAATGTCCTCTGTATAGCTAAGGGCAGATAATAAACATCAGATCTTATTTCTCAAATAAAAAAATGGATTTTTTAAAATCTGTGTAATACTGTAAGTAATGGGTTGTTATCCTATATGACTTCAGTGTTTGATGTAGCATTTTTATTAAGCTTAATAAAAAAGTGTTTGAGCACACGGTTGACAGCATCTAGTAGGCTGCAGTGAGATACACAAAGGAATTTGATATACAGGCAGAGATGTCAAAGGAGTCTTGGTAACTAGACCAAACATTCAGAGGGTCCAATTCACCTTGAAGCAACTCAAGAATTGTGTATACTGCTGATATGCAGTCACATTAATTCTTTGGGTAAAGAGTGAGAAGTGTTTCGATTCTCTATAAAGCATAAAACAACAAAAAACTTTTATGAAACTCACCTGCAGTGACTTCTTCCAAGCATCATTGTGTATTGGTGTCTTTCATCAGTAAAAAGTCTTAGCTAGCATTCAGTGTTTCCTAAGGACAGAGTCTTGATCCAAATGTTGAGAAGCAGGCTTTTCATTGACCGGATCAGGCAGCTATCAGTGTTCTCTTCCTGATGAATTCACAGTCACTTTAATTATGCATTTTTAGAAGCATGTGTTCAATATGTAGAGAACTTCCTAAAATAGTTCAACTTTTCAATCAGGTTGCAGATCTGAATAATTAGAATACAAGCTCTGAAAGAGCAACATTTAAACATTTCATTTTTGAAGGATGAGATGTGTAAGTGCCTTCCTTGAATTTTTTTTTTCCCCGTGATTAATTTGCTTGCATTTGCTTTAATCTGTTGCCATGTGCAGCAAAAAGACAAATTGTGTTTACATTACCCTCGTCCCTCCCTTCAGTACCAAAACAACTGCTTTTGTGCACATCAGGCAGCTTGAATCAGGCCTAATTACAAAGTCTTACATCTGCTTTCAATCTACGGGTTAGCACACAAGGTTGCTCTTGTATTTAGGCTTACACAGTGGTTTCACTTGTTTGTTTATGTTTTGCCTTAAAAATGTGTATGTATAAACATCCACAAAGACAACAACATCCTAGCATCTGACATCCATCATACAGCAGCTAGGAAGGATTTCCACTTCCATGCTTTGCTGTCTCCTCAAGACACTTGTGTTCTGTCAGGACAGGCAAAAAGCTTGAGGCTAACCAAACTCACTGAAGCTATATTGGGGCTCATTAAAGCTAATTTATCTGTTTCATTCAGTATCAGCTGTCTTTGGTTAACAAGGAGGAGCCCCATAGCCTAAAGACTTGAATAAGTCTTCCTTCTCCTCCTCTAGGATTGGTTCCCTCCATGCTGAAAGAAGTTTTGCTGAAAGAGATGTTATTCCCTAATGGCCATACAGAGGAAAGGGACCTATCTGCTAGTGTGAGGGGTTTTTTTAATGTATACATTGGACTCAATTTTCCTTGAAGTGGTTATGCACACTTGCAGTTCCTGTCCATGCTGCAGGTAAGAAGACAAGAAACATGACGGTAAGACCAAGGAGCACATTTTACTGTGAAAGCGATAAGCACAAAACTTGTGGGAGGGAAAAGGAAAAGCTTTAGGTTTTTTCCAGAGTTTTATGAAAATTTCAACATACAATTGAGGTAAGAACCAAAATACTGAAGCGATAGAGTCTCACCATGAGTTGAAATTCTGGATTTTATCACTTCTACCCTGTGCCCAGTAAGCCCTTAGTCCTGCTGAGCACCACTAAATTCTGAATGCTTGCCCACCTCATTGGGCTCTGTGGGGGCTGCCTGGCCACTTGGCTCTGCTCCTGGTGGAACACGAGGCCTGCAGTGGTTTGAGAATTCAACAGGAGAGACTGAGGCAAAATTAGTTGCTCCATTTCCAGGTGTTGATCTCTCTTCTTAAAGCACAAGGGAGAGGCACCCCTAAATTGAGTGCAGAGTTGTAATGTACAGCTTCATTGTGGTGCTTTACACTTCTTTAGTCACTCATCAACAACAGACTAAAGTGTGTGATGAATCTCTTCATCCTGCCCTACCATTTCTTTGTTCTTTTTTCCTCAACAGAGGGGAAAAGGTGCATGAATGAGAGTATGAAAGTACATACAGATTTAAGCACAAGATTACTTTGTCTTATGATAGCTACTAAAATATATATATATTTTTGGCTAGGTTGCTTGACAACAAGCCTAACAATTTTTTTACTAAGGAACAGAAAATATTAACAAGTAACTGTCCTCATGGTCAGTTGATGTTCTTCAGGTATCATTAAATAATGCAGCAAACAGTAGAAAACTGTTTCTGAGAATTTCTGTATTAAAAGGTTATAGCAGATGGATTGTAGAATTAGCTTTAGAGAGAGGTTATTACTTAGATTATTCTTACTACAGGCAACATCATTTGGATCCATGATAAGTGAACTTTATGCATGAAAGACAACTTGAAATGTATTCAATAGAAAACCAAGATCACATGTCATGCATTGTATGATGTGTGGAAGTATGGTGGTGTGAAAGTCTAGAAATATTGTTTTCTTTCAGGAAAATATAAAAAATAAGAGCAATAAAATCTCAAGTTTCATATATGGTCCAGATCAAGATATGGAGCTATTGTTTATTTTTTAATAAACTACTTTCTTAGTTGGGACATTGAAAATTAGGTGATAATAATGGGAGGTGTAATACTTTTTCTTGTCTCTTTCTATAGTCAGAGAAGAAAAGGGTAAGCAGTAATCCTCAGGTGTTATCTCAGTTGTAAAATGCTGTGAGGTTTCTGGGTGTAGCCATTATCCAAACTAATTGTATGCCTAATGAAATATGTATACATTTCAAGTAGATGCAGTATCAAACTCAAAATAACACACTTTTTAATTTTTTAAGATGTTCTATTTTTTTTTTCCCCTTCATTGTTGAAGGCATGCAGGCTTTTTAGGACATTTAAATGCTAGTTATGTCACTGTCTGATTCCTTGATGTATTTGTGACCAACAGTGCTCCTATTCCAATTTCTTGAGCCACTTGTGAGGTTTCATGCACATCATTGTTGCTGCTATTATTGTTGTTATTCTTCAGAGTATATCTGCTACAGAATAGCTCTCCTATATTTGTTGTGTGTTGTGGGGTATCGTTTACTTTGCAATAACATTGTATAAAATTGAGAAGGCTCCTTTGCTCTATTTAAATTACACTCTGTCATAACATCACGTTCTTGATTTCTGTCATTTCCTCAGTGACCTAATTACTTAAATTAAACAAGAAAAACATTCTAACACAGAGGTGAGGAAATCTAGAGTTAAAGCTGCTACTCTGCTCTTAATTCACCCGGTGGTGCATAGGCACTCCATTAAGAAAGCCACAGAACAGCAGGTGAGCTTTTATCTTATGTTTCTGCAATGTATATACCATATGTGCTACACAGTTCACTGCATATGCTATGTATGATCACCCACTGCTTTGGACCCCTGCTGTACCAGGGTACAACCAGGTGATGTAAGAGGATGGGGAATGACTGCCTGATTAATATGTTCCTGTTTTTCTTGATGATCTCTCTGCTCGAAGCACATTCTTCAGTGGAGTGGGATCTAAAACCATCTTTCCCCCCTGCCCCAGTCTCCTGTTCATCCACTCTTATTTCTGTAATGTGTTCTCTCATTATGGTCTTCTGTTTATTAGAAACCTAGACCTTTTCCTCAAGCAGTAAAAATGTGCAAGCCTTTCAGATTCCCTAAATTACCTTTAAGATTGAATAAATTAGTCCTGGGGTGTGCCAGCTTTCATGTTATAGAATACCACTGCAGTGATGAACAGTGAATGTCCTCTTTGCTTCTTCTCTTACACCAAGTGCTATAGCATTTTGCATTATTGTACTTCCAAGGGAAGAGAATTGTTTTCACTCAATACTCCTCTGAAAGTTGTTACACATCTAATGTTTAGTATTTGATTGAAGTAATCCATTCTGAGGTAGCTTTCCAGGATACAGGGTCTTAATCTTCAGTAATACTTTCCTTACGGTATTATCTAGACCACTGTGAATGTATGGGAAACTGTTAATCTGACTTGCCAGCCTTGGCTCCGTGTTTTCTCTCCTGCCCCATCCCCAAGGCTGTAAAATGGTATGAGGCACACAAGGGAAGGCTACCTCCCTGCCACAGGCAGAGGACCAGCAAAGCTATTAAGCATCCATGGCACTCAGTGTTGCTAATTCCTAAGTCTCCTTGACTCAGTCTTCTGAGACAGCAAAAGAAAAGGAGAGCAGAGGGTGAAGTAGAGAGTAATTTCTCTGACTGTGCACATTGGGAACTGGCTGTGAAATCTGTGTAGACCTACTGTAAACTGCAGTTACCCTCGTTTTGAAAATGCATTGATCAAAGGGACTCTGTCAGTATCTGATTAAAGGCCATGTAAGAGTACTGAAGACATTTCCTTCTGGCTAACAGCTCTGATTACAGGGGGCTCCTGGAGTGAATTTCCCTGCTAGCAGACAGGCTTGTCTCCAGGCTCCACCTGACACTATAGGGTTTCTCAATGGCATGGCTTCCTGTTGTTGAAGGCTACTATTCATTCACAGCTTGTAACTCAGTGGCTTGTAAATCAATGGATGAAAAAACTACTGTTAGAGAAACGTTCCTCAGCAAATTCCTCTCCCTCCCCCAGATATTTGTTTTCCCAGGGCGCATAGTCCATGATCGTGGAAAAATATTTTAAAATTCAACATGTGTAACTAATGATAGAGGTGGAAATGAAGGACCATACCTTCTTCATTACCTGGGAAATTTGCTGTGACTAGTTTAATGTGATTTTCATTGTTTTTTTTTGTCGTTAGGATTGCATTTGTTCTATAGTAGAGCCAAATTAACATTTTCAACACTAGCAACCAATTGACTTGCATATCTTTGCAACACAGTAACCAGAATGACTGAAAATTTAATGTAAGTAAGAAGTAGAAAGATTTGAAGTTGCTTAGTACTGATTTTCCTGCATAAATGATTGAAACAGTGCTAAGAAGCTCTGCCCTGATGAATGTGTCCAGGTGGCTATCAGCAGCTGCTACTACTGCAAAGAGCACAATACATCCAGGGAAAATATCTCACAGGGGCTAGAGAACACCAGGAAGCTATGATAATTAGAGCACAACATTTGGTAGCCAAACCTCAAAAAATACACATATTTAGAAATATAACAAGCTCAAACTGAATTACTGCCAGACATGTTGTTTATCTCACATAACACTGGGAAATGTGCTATGCATGTCATTTTTATTATTAACTCTTTTCTCTGTAAGACAGCAGGGAGAGCTGTGTTCTGTCCTGTGTGGTTCATGATGCACTTGCAGAAATCTGCTTGCTGGGCCAAATTAAGTTATCATTGTAGTGAACACTGCTTACCTGAGTGCAGCCCACACTGGTGTGCACAGGCACCTGCACAGGTGATCTCAGGCCCCCCTGCTCTATTGAAGGAGGAGTCAGCAGGGCACAGCAATGCCTCCCTGCCCTCAGCTCAGATGTGCTCCTACCCTTATGCTAACCAAAGCTGGAGCTGCCTTCTCCCACCAGCCAGATTAGCCCTGTCTCAAGCCAAAGGAACCAAATCTTGGTAGTGCCCTTGTTTCAGACAGTGATGCAGATGCAATTGTCTTCAGGTCTTGAATAAAATCTGTAGGTGGTATTTGCTTTGCTTTGCATTTTTATGGGTAGGTTAGTCCAGTATGGTTGAAAACTACATTCTAACTCTGTAAGCTCATTTAATGTGCACCAGACTGTTCTTTTTTATATTGAGCCCCAACTCTGGCTCAAGAGCGAGTGACTAGAGGAGGGCCATCAGAGTGGGGTGTGAGATACTGCTGCAGCCATAGGTCTGAAAGAATGTATGTGATTTTGTAGGAAGAACAGATAAAGAGGGCATAGAGAGCTATGGAGCAAGCTGAGGCAAGAACTGAGCACCTGAAAAATAATGAGGACCTGTGAAAGAAAGAGGATAAAAGTTTAAAAAGGAATAGGATTTTTCATTCACTTGAAAGTTAAAATATGTGCCTGTTGCTGAACTTCCTAA